>NC_079489.1:143723507-144023507 GCF_020520425.1 Spinacia oleracea
TAGGGCTGGTCCTGCCACCTGGTGCCGATCAGGGAATCAACGGTTAGTGCGTCTCGAAGATACATCACCAACAACGGGTTTAGTAGCCCCAAGCTCCGTCCGTCATCCCTCATTTCAAGGATCTCCGCTTCCCCAACCTCGATTCGCACCTTCAAACATGTCCATCGAAGATTTGCGAGACCAGATTGTCCAAATGACCCAACTTATGGGCCAACTGAAAATGGAAAACGAAGCCTTAGTGGCTGCGCAAGCCAAAAATGACCTCGAAAACGAGAAGAGGATTGAAAAAATGGTCCTACAGCAAACCATGGGAAAAAATGGTCCCTCAAGCCTGAACCTTTTCCTGGAAAATTACCAGAAAAGTTCAGTTCATCTGACTTACCAAAGTTCAAGGCCACGGACAACCCCCGTGATCATCTACTGAGCTTTGTGAATACCATGAACTTGAAAGGCGTGGACAAGTCCATGTACTTACCTACCTTTCCTTTGTCCTTGGAACCTGTGCCGCTCAAATGGTACTATTACCAGGACCCTAAGCTCTTCCCCACTTGGGAAGACTTTGTCAATGTCTTCATCAAGCAATACTCGTCGAACATGGATTTCCAAGTCACCATGCGCGAGCTGGAAGTTCTCTTCCAAAAGAAAAATGAGGGTTTCACAACCTACTTTGCTAGATGGAGGGACCAGGCGGCCCCGCTAATCAATAGGCCTCCCGAAACAGAATTGGTCCAAAAATTCATTGACAACCTGGATCCGTCTTACAGACAACACCTTAGGTACCTGGGACTCGACACTTTCAAAAGAGTTTATGATGTGGGAATAAAGATCGAGGACGACCTCGCCAAAACCATACAGAGCAAACCCACATATAAGACCAACACCTATAATCGGGGTAACACATCCCAAGCCCAAGAAGTCCATGCTGTAGAAGAGGCTCCCGCCCGAAGAAACCCTGTAAGATGGGTCCGAGACCGAAAGTTTGCCCCACTCGGGTCAACTTTGGTACAAGCCTTTGAAAGACTAACCAATCAAGGAAAGTTGAGACCTATAGGCCCCACCCGTGACCCTCCTGTCAAAAGCAAATATTGGGTCGAAGGTACTTACTGCAAATTCCATCAAGGAAATGGGCATGACACTGAAAACTGCTGGACTCTAAAACATACGATCCAGGACATGATAGAGGATGAAGTAATACCTCTCCCTAACGTTGGAAAACCCAACAACAACAAGAGCCCACTCGGCTCTTGTCACATCTCTCTCGACCAACTAGAGAATTTCGACCCCACGGTGTATATTACACCTCAAGGTGCACCACTCGCTGTGGTCCCTATGGATCGAATCGAGAGGGAAGTGTGCGGTGTGTGGAACGATGATGCTGAAGATATTTACCTATCTCAAGTCTCGGGCCAGGACCTCTTCACTGAAACTTGGCCCGGGTATGCTCTCATTGACACCACCCCTCAGGAGCCCGAGGTCGACAACCTCACCCGATCCGGAAGGATATACCAACCGGATATTCACCCGCCTCCTATGGACGACATCCCGGTCAGGCAAACTCCTGAGAACGGACGGCACGCCACCGTCGCGGAAGTCATCGAAAATCCTCTCCTGAAACAACTAAAAAGAACCAAGGCTGAGATTACCATCTGGGATCTTATGTGTACTTCAAAGGAACATCGCGAAAAGCTTATTCGCTCACTTGACCTCATCTCAGTACCTACAGATATCACACCTGACTCATTGGTTAGCCATGTCACGAGAGATGCCAGAGAAAAGGCCATAGTTTTCACTGATAAAGACTTACCCAAAGAGGGGGGTGCTCACAATAAAGCCCTTTACCTAGTGGTTGGATGCAAAGGACAAAACATCCCCCTAGCGCTCGTAGATAATGGTTCGGCGGTTAATGTCTGCCCATTGCGAACCGCCCATTGCTTGGGGCTAGGAAACGATGATTTCCAAACCTCCACGCAAGGGGTACGAGCTTATGATAACTCCCGAAGGCCTGTATTGGAAAAAATCAACCTTACCATACAAACCGGGCCTGTGGCACGCACCACGGAGTTTCAAATAATCGACATCAAGCCCACTTTCAACCTCCTCTTGGGGCGACCTTGGCTCCATGACTTAGGAGGTGTGGCTTCTACCTTGCACCAAATGGTTAAACTTAACCATAACGGGGTAATACTAGAAATCCGCGCCCCTCCTCTCGACGTCAGTTGTACTATGGTTGGAACGGCCGAAACTGCAGACGACCTTTATGGGTTTCAAATGGAAGAAACAATCCAGTTCATCGAAGATTATGATCCAGCATTCCTAGACCCGCATGCATCCCGAGTCATCCCTAGAATGCTGTTAGCTCAAGGCTATTTTCCAGGAACCCCATTGGGCATAAGGAAGAAGGAATGCACATTCCATCCTTTTCCCGACAAATCTACTCCCTTTGGCTTAGGTTATGAACCAACGGAGGAAGATATTGCTGACCGCCACTAGTAGAAAAAACCTTTATTGCAGCGGGCTTTTAGACCCCTGTTGCAGCGTACATCGTATGCTGCAACTGGGGGGCCTGCAACAAGTCTGAACTTGTTGCAGCGTACAATGTTCGCTGCAAAAAGTGATTTGTTGCAGCGGGCTTTTAGATGTACGCTGCAACAAGTGCCAAAAAATTGGCAAAATTTTGGACTTGTTGCAGCGTACATATATATGTACGCTGCAAAAGACTCAACTTTTTGCAGCGTACATTTATTTGTACGCTGCAACAAGTCTGAATTACTCAATTTTTTGCAGCGTACATTTATTTGTACGCTGCAACAAGTCTGGATTTTTGCGAATTTTTTTTCCCTTGTTGCAGCGTACAACATATATGTACGCTGCAAAAAAGCACTTTTGGCGGGAAAATTCTAATTTTGTTTAGGGATACCTAGAGTGCCTTGCACCAAATATAGAAACCTGTCAAAACAATAATAGAATAACGCAACCTGTATAACAAATATAAAAACAACAACTGGAGTTTTGTATACTATATATCCCAAAACCAAAGTGCACATATTACATTTAAATATATGTTCCAATTTCAACATAAACATACATTTTAATATAAAATTTATTCTATAACAACTAAACCAACTCGATCAAGCGTGCTAAAGCCAATAATAAATACTTGTTGGTAAAAAACTTAGCCCATTGCTCACGAACCACATCAAATTCCTCGCATAAGGCGCAATCCTCGGAGTGTAGACCTTTACAAAAACAGAAATTTAAATTAAACATTAGATTAAATACAAATTAAATATCACATTTTAACATTCAAGAAACTAATGACAATGTCCTAATAGTCTAAAATGAGTCCTTAGGTTCTTTAGTTCAAAGTTGGGAGCGAAAATGTCATTTTAGCCTAAATATGACCTATAACGACCCAATGAGCCTATAGGTGCATAAATAGATTGGAACGAGTCTTAGATCGTTAAAATTATGCATATTAAGCATGTAATAAGTTTTAAATGAGTCCTTAGGTTCTTTATTTTAAAGTTGGGAGCGAAAATGCCTTATTTTAGCCTAGATATGACCTATAACGATCAAACAAGCATTAAATGGGTATAAGTAGATTAGAATAAGTCCTAGAAACTCAAAACTAAGCTTATTAATCATATAATAATTTAAAAATGAGTCCTTAGGTTCTTAAGTTCAAAGTTGGGAGCGAAAATGTCATTTTAGCCTAAATATGAAGTACAACGACCTAATGAGCCTTAAAGGTGCATACATGGATTGGAACGAGTCTTATAAAGTTAAAATTATGCATATTAAACATGTATTAAGTTTAAAATGCGTTCTTAGGTTCTTTATTTTAAAGTTAGGAGCGAAAATGCCTCATTTTAGCCTAAATATGACCTATAACTATCAAACAAGCATTAAATGTGCATAAACAGATTAGAATAAGTCTTAGAAACTTAAACTAAGCATATTTATCATATAATAAGTTTAAAATGAGTCATTAGGTTCTTAAGTTCAAAGTTGGGAGCGAAAATGTCATTTTAGCCTAAATATGACCTATAACGACACAATGAGCCTTAAATGTGCATAAATGGATTGGAATAAGTCCTAGAAAGTTAAAACTAGAGTATAAAACATTTAGTAGGTTTAAAATGAGTCCTTAGGTTCTTTAGTTCATAGTTGGGAGCGAAAATGTCATTTTAGCCTAAATATGACCTACAACGACCTAATGAGCCTTAAAGGTGCATAAATAGATTGGAACGAGTCTTATAAAGTTAAAATTATGCATATTAAACATGTATTAAGTTTAAAATGAGTGCTTAGGTTCTTTATTTTAAAGTTAGGAGCGAAAATGCCTCATTTTAGCCTAAATATGACCTATAACTATCAAACAAGCATTAAATGGGTATAAGTATATTAGAATAAGTCTTAGAAACTTAAAATTAAGCATATTTATCATATAATAAGTTTAAAATGAGTCATTAGGTTCTTAAGTTCAAAGTTGGGAGCGAAAATGTCATTTTAGCCTAAATATGACCTATAACGACACAATGAGCCTTAAATGTGCATAAATGGATTGGAATGAGTCCTAGAAAGTTAAAAATAAGCATATAAAACATTTAGTAAGTTTAAAATGAGTCCTTAGGTTCTTTGGTTCATAGTTGGGTGCGAAAATGTCATTTTAGCCTAAATATGACCTATAACGACACAATGAGCCTTAAATGTGCATAAATGGATTGGAATGAGTCCTAGAAAGTTAAAAATAAGCATATAAAACATTTATTAAGTTTAAAATGAGTCCTTAGGTTCTTTGGTTCATAGTTGGGAGCGAAAATGTCATTTTAGCCTAAATATGTCCTATAACGACCAAACAAGCCTTAAATGTGTATAAGTAGTTAGATTAAGTCTTAGAAACTTAAAACTAAGCATATTAATCATGTAATAAGTTTAAAATAAGTCCTTAGGTTCTTTATTTTAAAGTTGGGATCGAAAATGCCTTATTTTATCCTAAATATGACCTATAACGATAAAACAAGCATTAAATGTGCATAAATAGATTAGAATAAGTCTTAGAAACTTAAAACTAAGCATATTTATCATATAATAAGTTTAAAATGAGTCATTAGGTTCTTAAGTTCAAAGTTGGGAGCGAAAATGTCATTTTAGCCTAAATATGACCTATAACGACACAATGAGCCTTAAATGTGCATAAATGGATTGGAATGAGTCCTAGAAAGTTAAAAATAATCATATGAATCATGTAATAAGTTTGAAATTAGTTTTTAAGTTCGTTAGATCAAAGTTGGGAGCGAAAATGTCATTTTAGCCTAAATATGACCTATAACGGCCAAAGAAGTCATGAATGTGCATAAATAGATTGGATTAAGTCTTGTAAAGTTAAAACTAATTATATAAAACATTTAATATGTTTAAAATGATTCCTAAGGTTCTTTATTTCATATTTGGGAGCAAAAAAGCCTCATTTTAGCCTAATATGACCTATAACGACCAAACAAGCCTTAAATTTGCATAAGTAGATTGGAATGAGTGTTAGAAAGTTAAAACTATTCATATTAAACATGTAATAAGTATAAAATGAGTCCTTAGGTTCTTTAGTTCAAAGTTGGGAGGGAAAATGGTTCATTTTAGCCTTAATATGACCTATAACGACCCAATAAGCCTTAAATGTGAATAAATAGATTGAAATGAGTCTTAGAAAGTTAAAACTAAGCATATTAATCATGTAAAGGGTTTAAAATGATTCTTTAGGTTCTTTAGTTCAAGGTTAGGAGCGAAAATGTCTCATTTTAGCTTAAATATGACCTATAACGACCAAACAAGTCTCAAATGTGCATAATAGATAGGATTGAGTCTTGAAAAGTTAAAAATAATCATATGAATCATGTAATAAGTTTGAAATTAGTTTTTAAGTTCGTTAGATCAAAGTTGGGAGCGAAAATGTCATTTTGGAGGTAATAATATTACTCTCTTGCTAAGAAACCAAATCATCAAGAAGCTACCTATGTATCTGGAGCACAAACAAGCAGCGGGGGCACCAAGAGCTCTAAGCGACATAAACTTCTCTGCTTGTACTCGCATAGGAGAATCCTGCAAGGCAATTGCAGTTGAACATTAAATAACGCCAGTATGCAATACGTAATCAATGTACTAAGAATAAATTTGATCATGACCAGCAGGGATAACAAAGGGCTCGTTGGTCAACTTCACGAGTTTCACTACTGAATTCGTCATGGAAACAAAATCTCAATAACCATTTAACTATTTAGAACTTACTGCTGAGACACCCATTAACCTGAGGAATGATCCAGCTCCCAAAAGTAAAGCTAGCGCCTCAATGATGCCAATGCCTAGAGCGAGAAATAACGCTGTCGAAACTGATGATAACTGTTTTCTTTCATTTTTTTCATCGCCATCTAGAAGGTGCAAACAAAATACATGATAATCAAGTAATACAATAGTTCAATGGCAAAGATTATGACCAGAATGACAACATTCAGAATATTTTACCTGAAGAAGACTTTGCTAAATCTTCAGCTACGAAAGAAGTAGCAACACTAAGAAGTGGTATGTTGAATAGCTTTGAAATGATATTAAAGATAGACAAAGAAACACCAGCGGATGCCAGCTGTACAGGACCTGCACACATAATGAAAACAAAGTGAGATCATTGACACACACAAAATAAGAGAAAACAAAGTTTTTTTTAAATTCAAAATAAAGAATAAGATTTCAACCTAAACTGCCAATATAAGTTGTCTCCATCAGCTGAGCCATAGGATCAATGGCCTGGCTAGCTATTGCCGGTAAAGAAAGCATTATAAGCTCCCGTTTGACATTTGGAGGAGGCAACTGGTTGAGGGGCTGAAGTACAGACTCACTGCGAAGTCATTAAAAATAAACTAACATAAAAGGGATCCCTTTGCTTCAGAGATTTATGATCAATACAGCTTCTGGAAATGATAGGATGAAAATACAACAAGACCATAAAAAATGAAGGTAAAGAATTATAACATGAAAATGACCTCAAATAAGCAGTCCAGGTTCTTCCACCAAATCAACTGTTTCAAATTCATAATCGGCTAGAAGGGAAAAGTCAGACAGCCGCAGAGAGTGGATTTGGAAGTGTAATAGAAGGGAACAAGAGTGCGAACTGCGAAGACCTTCAGGAAAACCACTTAAAATATAATTCAAGACAACCACTTAATTATCTAATATTACAAGGGTGTTGCTACAGCCTACAGAATGCAGATTACCATACTAATAAATTGTACCCCGTATTTAAAAAGCTGCAAAATTCTAAGTCTCGAAGAGCAGCTATACTAGTCCCCAGATACAGAACTTGAACCAAACTGGCAAAATCATCCAGTGCAAGACTTCCAAATTACAGAGGTACGGTTCAACTCAAGTAGGTAAGAGTGCTTTACATAAAATCAACAGAAAGTGTACATAGTTCTAGTTACATTTCAGCATTTTACGTGACTGTAAAAACCACATTCTACTTTCCATTTAGTTATCCTCAATGCTAGTTTGACCCTCTCCCCACCCCTCAATAGGTAATCCCTTTACGGCTTTACCAACACTTTCAAACTACTAATTCAAAACAACAATAATAGCAAATTAAACTTAAAAGTATCATAATTTCAGAAGAAAGAAAGAATTACCAATCTGTGAACTGAAGAGCAAGAACAGGAAAGAAACCAATCTGCATAATCGCATACCTCTGTAGAATAACATCTCAAGTCTCACAAATTTGAAATTTTGAAAACCCAGAAATTGTTGTTATAATTACTGTTATTATAAATCTTGTTCATGAAACAAAATTTCAAAACCCCAGAAAAATATTTCAACTTGAAATTGAAGATCCCATAAATTTCTTACTGTAACTACTGTTTGAATTAGGTAGAGCTGCATCATTTCAGAGAAAAATACATGACATGAGAAAGCATAACAGTACTCTCCCCTTTCATCCATATCAAGATTATTTTTAGACAATATCAATGAAATTCATGCACGTATTATCAAACCTGGATGAAAACATTTGATGATGCATACATAAAACATTTTTTTAGGAGAAAAAGGAATCATGAAAGACAAGTTTCCTCAAAGACCACAACTTCTCTCAAAGTAGCCCTTGAAAAATCACATTTCAATAGTACGTACAATGCAATTAACAACAGTCAACCCACCTCCCCTGCTCCACCCCACCACGACCGCCACCACCACCACCACCATTCTCTAATTCCAACACCGCCCCATCTTTATCTATGAATAAACCCTAAAAAACGAATTGAACAAACCCTAAAAACGAATTGAACAAACGAATTGAACCGTAAAAACGAATTGAACAAAAGAATAGAACAAACCCTAAAACGAATTGAACAAACAAATTGAACAAAACCTAAAACGAAGCACAGAACTCAAAAAAATGAATTGAACAAAACGGCATCTGCAGAGGAGGCGAGAAAAGAGACCCACCGGCGACTGGCGAGGAGGCCAGAACCACCGACGACTCGACGAGGAAGCTAGATTGATGACGCAGGAATGGTTTTTTTTTTGAGGGGGGCGACGCAGGGAAAGCTAAGGGGAAGAAGAAGGGAGTTGAGCGCGCGCGAGAGCTGAAGTTTTGAGATGCTTAATTTGTTCTGAATTACTCCGTAGTATTCAACCAATATTGCAGCGAATTTTTTTATCCGGGATATTGCAGGGGGCTTTTAAATATACGCTGCAATAAAAACGGGCTATTGCAGGGGGCTTTTAAAATGTACGCTGCAACAAACACTTTTGCAGGGAACAATTAAATTGTACGCTGCAACAACCATTTAAATGGTTTGACCCGCGTTGACCGACTAGTTGTTGAAGCGTATTAATACATGTACGCTGCAACAAGGGGGCTGCAACAGGGGTTTTTTCTACTAGTGCGCCTATCTAGGCTACGCCTTAACAAAACAAAACAAACCACCCTCCTTCCCCCATATCAAAGGACCCTTAACGGGATGTTCATTCGGGGAGGAGAAGAACACCCATGCTGTGATTTCCCTGAACCCTTCGTTCAGGATGGCTTGCTAAAACCCGGATTTGAAATTTTCCATGACTACCACACCTTGGATGAGGCACCCCACCTCACCAAGATTAAAACAGCTGAAATATTGGACAACCAGGCCCTGTGGACATTGTTTAACCAATCGAGGCCTATGGAGGACGAGACTGTGATTACTACCCTAGCTTTACAAGATGAAGGTTTCGATCCAACCCGGTTAATCTCTCCTGCATCAACACTAGAAGAGGTCGAGAACGGATAGGTGAAGACATATCAGTGGGTCAACGCAAAAGGAATGGAATTCAAGATGAGTACCGGTGAAGGACCGAAGTTTTATGAGACTAAACCCCAGGCTTGAGCCACATAGAGCACCATTAGTAAAAAGCGCCTAGTAGTTCTTTAGATTGATAGAAAAAATAGAGACTTTAGATGGTCCTAAGGCCCTTTAGAATATGGGTCTGTTTTATTTCAATGTGTTTTCCTTACTTTCCGAATCAATAAAGGCGTAATGTTTCTCCTAAAAATTTATTCTAACACTAAATAAACACCAAATGTACTTGCAAAATACAAAAATAAAGAGGCGGCCCACTCTAGGCCCAACAAACAAAGCCCACTCGGTTTTGAAATAGTGCCATGAGAACCAATTCCCGAAACCCACAAAATAAACCACACTGTCCCATTCATATCCCCAAAACCTAAAAAGCCAACCAGTGTCAGAACCAATCCATGCAACCTAATATCAAAGGAAATCAAAAATTGAAAACAATGCAAATGTTACCAAAAAAAAACAGATTCATAAAACATAGATTCCATCATACCCTTCACTAACAACCCACCTCCAAAACCTACACAAAGATCTTCATAAATTCCACACCCTAACTCCATTTTCAAAACAGTTTTGAGTCGCCAATAGAAAAAATTAATCTGGACAAAAATGCGTTTCACGCTAATAGTCAAAAAAGCCTCCAGAATAACCTCAAAATTAACTTTAAAAGCAAAATATCAAGGCACAAAAAAAAAGAAATAGAAATAAACGCAGGAACATGTGAAGCAAAGCGTCAAAAACTGACCGCCCAAGTCATTTTGAGCGCCCAGGGCTGGGCGCCGAAATTTCTGACGCCCCAGCCTGGGCGTTGAAACTCTCTGCCTGCCAAAAGTTTTCTTTTTCGAAAGTGCTCATCATTTTATCCGCACACAACAGAAAAATAACGAACACTTGGGGGGTACAGTACGTATCCATATAAGTTCACCAAGAATACAGCTATACATTAGTCGGATTTTACGCAACCTATGGCAAAAAAAACGGCAGATGAAAATAATGATAAATACTTCACTCATTTGACCAATTAAGTAATATGTTGCCGCTTCAGGACATATCTACCGAAATCCGGCATACTAGAAATTATTCTAAAGCTAGAACTACGCGCGACCTGATTCTGACAAGATACGTAGGCAATCCTTACCAAGGATTCGGTCCAAAATTCTTTGTGTAAAAAAGTGTTAGACATATAAAAGAGGAGAAACAAAATTAAATAAAAACTAAAAATACGCCTTTATTAAAATATAATAAGAAGGAAAACAAAGTGCTAGGAATAAAAAGCAAACACAACTGAAATAAATAAAGGGCACCTACACCCTAGCAAAGAACTACACTACTCTAGTTCTTCCGGATCATCAAATAAAGTCTTGTAGAGAGCAATGTTCGCAGGATCCACCCCCATAGTCTTCTGCGCTGCCCCAATATCAATCTCCATAAGAACCGGCTCCTGGACACTAACTTCCAAAGATGTCAAGGCTTCAGAAACATTCTCAATTATAGCCCGCTCAGCCTCGAAGGCACATGCCATGGTGGGAGAAGGGTTATTATCATCAACTAGACTAGCCACTGTTTCTACAGGCGGCTGAGCCTTTCTAACCCATACATTGTTCCGGCGACGATCTCCGCAAGAGCTTGCATTTCTTTTAACAACAGCAGGCCCCTTCATGTTAGGCATCTTTTTAGGCCTGAAACTGGAACGGGGAGGAACTTCCTTTCGCTTTCGATCAGGACGAGCTTTCACAGTCTTAAAACTATAGGTACGAGGTCTGGCAGAATCAGGACTCTCATACTTAACACGAATACGAGGTATCAAAAGCTCAGCCGGCTCCCCATTACGAGCCTCGGTCCTCACATCTTTGTCATCGGAGCTCATCCACAACTTGTAGTTTTCAGAAAGACCCACAAAACCATTTGTAGCTACGGCCCAACGCGGGAGACCATCATAATACTTAGCCCACGCTAAGACCCGTGTTTGTGAAAAGGCCGCTACCTTAGGTGGTACCGTATCAGAAAAGGGGATAGTCTGCCTTAAACCATATTGACGCATGACTCGGTAAGGGAAAACATAAATGGGACGAGATAGCCCCAACAAAGAAACATAAACCGATACATCAGACCCCCCTGTCATAGTAGTCAAACCCCACCATGGTACCACCCACTTAATAGAGCAAATGCCATAAGTAAAAAAGGAGGCCCATTCGGCCTCGTCCTGGCCTTGGTGCAAGTATTTTCGCTTACCCAAAGCTATAGGGCGATAATGTTTAGGATCGGCAGGAGCTTCCAAAAGTCTAAGCCGTTCCGCAAGCCAAATCTGCAAAAACAGGTACGATCGAATCAAAAGAATGAAAAGAAAGAAAAAAAGGGTTCCTGGGGCGCAGTTTCAACGCCCAGGACCAGGCGCCGAATATTCCAGCGCCCAGCCTTGGGCGCTGAAACTCAGCCCCAGGCAAAAAGAAATATATGTAAAAAAAAACATACATGTGCGCAAGGAAAAGATCGATTACCTGCAGTAATAGGGGGCTTCCCTTAAAATATTCGGATTTGGCATTCTTCTTCAGTTCATCCGCACTCAGCAAAGTCTCAGCAACAACCAACGGCATAATAGAATAGCAACTTTCCTTCTGGCTAATCAAGGGGATCAACCTTATGTCACCGAACTCACCATTATTTTTCGACAGCAAATAATGATTCAACAAGCAAAATACAAGGGCTCAAATGTTCAATTTTTGTTCGGTCATATTTTTACTAGGCCTAAAGTGATGTTTTACAAGTTTTGCCAAATTAACCTTATCATCTACAACAATCTCAGCAAACATGTTGTCATCTAGCCCTAGGAAAGCCCTTATGGTTGTTTTACCCTCTTCAACAGTGCCAGGGGTAACAGGAGTAGCATTAGTAGGATAACCAAGGATCGCAGCAAATTCATCGGGCAAAGGACATATTTCATTGCCCCGCAAGGAAAAAACATGATGATCGGAGTCCCAAAAGCTTAGGGCAGCATGCAGAAAATTATAATCAATATTATTTTGTTGTAAGCCTAAAAGTGTCTCTAAGTGGTATTCTTTTAACAAAGCTTTTTCTGTGGGAGTAAGGGCCCGTAGCCAACGCCTAACAGTCCGTTGGAGTGAGAAAGTAGGGATCGACATGGCAAAAGCAGTAAATAATTAGAGCACAGCAAAAGGAGAGAAAGAATTTGAGAGTGGTGGAAAATAAAGGACGTATCTAGCCCCTATATATAGCTGAACGCACCCCATGACATCCTGATCCCATTCGGAAACGTGTTAGGAAATCCGAAAGTCAAATATTACCAGGAAAGGACTTTCAGCGCCCACGCCTGGGCGCCGAAATGTTTGACGCCTGAACTTGGGCGCTGAAAATGCAGCCCAAGGCCCAGATTTCACAAAACACGGAATAGGAAAGGACTTAAGACCGTGTTGCTAAAACACGAGGCCCTATTGCAAGAAGGATCAAGCCCAAAGCACCTTTAGCTCCCAAATAAGCAAAAAATAATAACATTAAAACTTGGTCGAAACTTAGACTCGTCTCAGAAAATGCTCATGTACACTTTTCAAAAAAAAAAAAGCAAGTTAAATATCATGGTCATTCTTCGAAACACCAAAAATATGTGTCGTCAAGTCATTGGTTTTCCAAATAGAAAATGTCTGTCTATCAAAGGGATAATCCGGGCCAAGCTAAAATCGGATGTAGCCTGAAAACTAAAGTCGCACTCCACGGCTTCGCTAAAATAGCACACTACTATAGGAGGTCGCTCGCACATAGAAGCGTGACCCCAAACATGATTACAAGATGCATAAAAAAACAACCGACGATCCCCAACGCTTGGGGGCTCGCAAAAAAATGGACTCCAACAAGGAGCGCGCAATCAAAATCACATTCCCAGACTGCGTCACACACCATATAATGTTTGGATATCTCAAAAAAAAAATATATTGTTAAGCAAAAATATACACAGTGTGGACCCACTTATAGGACACATCTAATCAGGAAATATTACGACCCACCAACAGGTTGTAATCACAAAATCCCTTCTACATAGGCAAAATAAGAAATTCAAAATGGGCTCGCCCACCCTCAGCGGGCGGGGTCTGCGTCACTAGCCGCGCAGGTCCTCAGTTTTCGAAAGAAATAAAATCTTCAAATTTAAAATAGGCTCGCCATCTTCAGCCGGCGGGGTCTACGGCGCAAACCAAGTAGGTCCTTATTTTCAAAAAAGCAAAATAAATTTCAAAACAGATTCGTCCACTTCTATCGGACGGGGCGTCCACCCTCAGTGGACAGGTTCGCCATCTTCAGCCGGCGGGGTCTACGTCACAAACCGCGTTGGTCCTTATTTTCAAAACATCAAAACAGATTCGTCCACTTCTATCGGACGGGGCGTCCACCCTCAGCGGACAGGCTCGCCATCTTCAGCCGGCGGGGTCTGCATCACTAACCGCGCAGGTCCTTAGTCGCTGCAGCGATAACTTTTTTCGGTTTTCCCTTTTTCCAAAAATTAAAGGATTGGTTTTCCCTTTTTCCAAAAATTAAAGGATTGGTTTTCTGTTTTTCCAAAAAAGAACGATGTGCTGGATTTTCCTTCGTTTTACGTCCTATAAAAACAAGGGGGTTTTCTCGTCTAGCTAGCCCTGAAAATGAGAATCTTTAAAAACGTTTTACCTCGTGATTGGGCTTGGCCAGGCCCAATTACACTTTACAGCATTGATTTCGAAAACATCTGTAGCTACTCCCAATGACAAAGTGAGGGAGTTTCTACGCACCTTTAGATCCTTCCATTGACAAAGTGAGGAAGTTTCTATACTATCAGTTGACAAATCCCAATGACACGTGAGGGATATGTCGACGCTTCAAGTGATGACCCTTAAGTCAAATGTTATCACTCGGAGGCTCGTGAGACCCTCGCAAAGCAGGTCACATACACCATGGCTTGTGTGACGCACTCCGTCTAATACTTTGACCATCGTCTTACTCCAAGACTCAGTCAAAGTGGGGGCTAACTGTAGACACCTACTTTTGTCCCCGTTCCCACAAGGGAAAGGTTCGATGATGAAAGCATAAAAACTCCACTTGACAACGCGTCTCCTATAAAATAAATGAATCTCGATTCCCCATTTCATTTCACCCGAAACCTGTTATTTATGGAAACCTGCTAAAAATAGTAAACTGTCGTAAAAGGTAGCTTCTAAAAGTGGCAAATCATAAAATATAGAAACCTGTCAGAATTAGGTGTTGCATTCCAACATAAATCCTAAATGAGATAGAAAACTGCGAGAATCCTATTCCTAATATGATTCAGAAATAAGAGTTACGTATTAATTAAAATCCTAACGAGCCTAGAGTTCGTAACGGCCCCAGACGCATTCCGTCATAAAATTGATACGCGCTAAAAGACTCGAATTAATCTCAAACTCTACGGATTTTAGGAATCCGAATCTGACTAAAGAAAACTGCCCAGACCCTATTTTCAACGCCTGGCTCTGGGCGCCGAAATCTTCGGCGCCCAGGCCTGGGCGCTGAAAATACCTGGGTGCGTGTTTTTTTCTAATTCTTTATGGATTAGAACTCTGCAATTCTATCTTTCCACGAACTCTTCCCTATAAATAGGCCCCTAATTTTGACGTGAAATGACACATAACAACACACAATTATATTCTGAGTATTGACTCCAACCCTTAGCCTAAGCCTCTCGCTGCGAAACTGTTCACGCGTTCTATCGCAATCGATCCATACATCGAACAGAACGTATCCTGTCCCATAATTGAGATTCGTTAAATAAAAAGGAGAAATAGCAAAGTCTAAGTGGTTAGTTTTCTGAGAACCGTGACGCACCTCTCAAGGGTGTGTCATAATGTGTCCCTTTTCGATGATTTAACTGCTTTCCTCGCCCTTTTTATGAACTGTTAAACTAACCTAATCTGATTGTTCTATCACGCCTAACAAATATGATATTATTGGGAAATCGGATTATCATGCTAGGTCCCTTAATGCTATTTAAATCAGATAATCACGATCGAATTAGTATTATATGTTGCATATTGCTAAAATCAACTCAGATTAGTTTAATAGTTAACGCATGTCCCTTCAATTATTTATGCTGAGCAAGTAAGGATATCCTGCCTCTGGAGTTATCGACGAGCGGATTACTCCTCTCGGTAGTTACAGTCCCCCGAACCCTCAATCTCTACCTTGCGGGTGTATATTAAGAGATCCCCACACCAGGGATCACAAGGGAACCTACGGCCGTCGTGGTCAAACATAATTGCACTCCCTTTATGTCACGCTAACCGGGTTTTGTCAGTTTTTCTCATTGTCGTTAAAAACTGAATGGCGACTCCTATATTACTAGTCAATTGGGTGTATACTCACAGGAAATCCAATTACACTTGATTGAATAAAAGAATCGTCACACCCACGAGGGACAAGGTCACGCATTAGCCTCGCGCTTTTTCGACCCCCTCACACCTTTGTACCTCAAACTTCCATCATCATGGATCTTGAAATCTAATTCCTTTCCTTGCGAAATCTTTTCCTTGATTCGCTCCAACTTTACATCACCAGCCTGATTCTCCTTAATCTCGTCAAATATTGACGGTTGGATGGTTAAGTCATTCATCATTCCCTCAAGACATTCACCACTCACTATTTCAAGGTTCAATCGCTGCATGTCCTTACACAGCTCGTTAGCACACTACAAAAAAACGCGGCACATTGTGACGCTTTTGGGGTCGAATTGCGATGGAAAATTGTGTCGCAATTTCACATAGCGACACTTTGGGGGAGGGTCGCTATTTTCATTGCCGCTATTTATGGACGCTTTAGAGCGTCACAATTTGCAATATATTGATGTATTTCGCCGCCAATATTTGGGATATAGGGACTCTATAGATAGTCGCAATATTTAGACTGCAAAAAGTGTCACTATTTGCACGCTTATAGACACATTTCTCCGCCACTATAAACCATAAAGACACGCTTTAGACACCCGAAATATATAGAATCTTATTAGAGTCCCTATATGTTTACTTTCGTGCGAGTTCTCCTCATTCCCTCCAAAAGAATTTAGACCCTTTGGAGCGCCACAATGTGCACACACACACACACACACACACACACACACACACACACACACACACACACACACACACACACACACACACACACACACACACATACACACACACACACACACACACACACACACACACATATATATATATATATATATATATGAATTAATCTAAAATCATGAATTATCTATAAAAATATATATTGACCATAGATGATGGTAATCAAATACAAGTATCAATTTACTACATTATCATAAAACGTAATGTCGTGCTTTGATTAATTTAGAAAAAGTGATAACAATCATCCATACATTAAATTAATTTGCAGAGTCTAGTCAAACTGAAGAAAAAGAAATATGTTATAACAAAAACAACTTTCTAACATAATTTTTTCTATAAGATAGTCCAAAACTAAATACCAAGTAAACCTAACTAATTACCAAG
Source organism: Spinacia oleracea (assembly GCF_020520425.1). NCBI lineage: Eukaryota > Viridiplantae > Streptophyta > Magnoliopsida > Caryophyllales > Amaranthaceae > Spinacia > Spinacia oleracea. The sequence goes on from NC_079489.1 coordinate 143,740,402, forward strand.
TAAACCTATTGCTATGTTAGCTGCTTCAAGATAACTTGTTAATCTTGATCTACATTTTACCATTACCACTTGAATCATCAATAATCTGCAAAGAAAAATTAATATGTCAAATATATATACACAAAGCATGATGAACACATTTCTAAATCAAAGGAAAATTAACAACAATATTCATTTAAATCAATCAAAGATAAGTGACCATCTGTTCCCGATGCACCACTTCGGCCTACCCTTTTTCACCATATTCCTCCTTCTAACCTTTCTGCTAAATTTGTTGAGAATGTCCTTGGCCGCTTATTTGCAGTCAATACTAATTGTGTTAAGGTTTTCGAGTTCTTCAAGTTCACCCTTCACTATTTCAACGTATCTCTCACTTCAGATGCATTTCAATTATATATGTTGATATTAGCTTTTCATGTTTATTTTGTCATCTGCAATTAAGTTCTCAACATTTTCTATCAGCTTTAAAGTTAAGCAGGAGGATCATATCCCACATAGCATCATGTTAGCTCTTCAAAAATGATTAACCTAGAAAAAACTAAAAAGAACTGCTCTTAAAGTTGAAATATCTTATCAGCTTATTCTAATTTCTACTCTATGTACTTTGTTTTAATCTGCAACCATTTTTAAGACATTTCCCAACACTTCTCTTACCGTTTAGCATACATCCAAAAGAACAGACCCGCATCTTCAATTCAGACCACATATGCGCCAAAATCCTTTCTCAGCCTTGATCAAACAGTTTAGGTTATGTTTGCAACTAATTTAGCACTAAAGTCCGACAAACATTCCTATGCTCATGCTAGGCAACAACCTTAATCGTCTGATGGGTGTTGTGAGTGGTATAAATGATACAATACAAAGTAGGCAGGATGAATAACTCACATCTCCACTGTTACTATTGGTCAAACTACGGGGCAAATGTGATTTTAAAACGCTCACAAAAAAATGAAGATAGGACAAGTTTAGTTGCATATTGTTTAGGTTATAATCCAAGTCCACAAATTGTGCATCATCCTAGGTTACTTTCATTCGTCATTTAAAAGCCTTTCTTCTGTGACGTTGTGCCAAACAAAATACGGCAACAAAAGATATGACCCTCAATCCATGTCCAATAATGCGTGAGAATATATGGCAAGATGCCTGAGCTGGGGATCATGAATCTAAAATCAAAATTCACATAGGAAGCAGCACACACCAGGTAATGTAAGTTCTTGAGAGCGTAAATGGTTTTAAAGGACAGAGCTCCACTTAAAGGTTTCTCTCCAACAGAAAACAAGCATTGTATCATTTGCTTGTAAACTACAACTCACTAGAGCAGCATAGCCTTTACTGACCAATTCTTTTTTTCCTATACTTTTTTAGCAACCTTATTACCTATAGCTATCACCAAGTGTTTGAAAGTCTACTTTACTAATCAGTTGCATTTCAGACATTTCTACAGTTATTCTGCAGATAATCAAATACACAGTATGGCTGATAGACTGCAGCAACATTTCTTACATTACTACTCTGTATAAAAATACATTTTGATGGCACATTATCCACAGAAGATAGAAGCAAAGAACAATTTGGACACTCACCACGATAGCACAGATATCTTGGGACTCAAAATGATCAAACAAAAATTCTAGGTTTTCTCTGACTGCCTTGATCATACGTTGTGAGATCAGACATCTCAAATCAATACTTCTTCCCAGTAACTACGCATACATCATTAACAATATTAGATTATTGATGCAAGAAAGCCAAGACTACTTATTGAAGCATAACTAACCAATAGAACATGAGCTTTTACTCCTTTCCAAATCCCAACAACTGCAAGATCCATGGGTGTCCCTGTTCCAAAATGAAGTCAAATCACTAAACTCAAACAAGAATCTAGTATACTTAATTGAAATTTGCAGGAGGTGGGAGGCAATATTTAATTGAAGGGAATACGGTAAATTTCTTCTTTTTAAGGCTATTTTTCATTGGTATTTGCAAAGATTATTATCCATATGCAAGTCAATGAAGAGTAATTACTTCTTTTAGGTGCATATGAATCAATAATCTAGTATATTGGAGTATATATCTAGTAGTCCCAGAATAAACTTCTCTTATCACCAATATTTAATAATATGGCATGATTTGCATCAAATTAAAGAAAAAAATTATTCTAATTCTATACAGCAAAATTTATTTCCAGTTGGATTAAATCCCGAATATCAACAAATAATTTCACTACTTTCGTCCTAAAATTAAAGCAAACTGGTCAATATTCAGGGAAAACCAATCAAAGCAGTAAATACTACGGAGTAATTAACAAAATTATGTGTCGTCATGCCGATGTCTCAAAATTTAGACTCTTCAATTTTTTTGCATCCGAAATTTGAGAAGCAGTTGAAACTAAAAGAATCTATAAACAATAAAAGAATAAAGCAGATAAACCTGAATCCTATATGCCGCCGATAGTTTGAGCTTCAAGGAAAAATTATATTGTGAAGAAACTTATAAACCCTAAAATTAAATTAGGGGGAAAGGTCAAGGGGGGTTTTCTTTTGAAAAAAATACCTAATTCTTTGATGGGTAGCCCTTCAAAACCTCGTCATAGCCAAGGAGCGATTCGGTTGTGGTGAAGAAGAGGAAGCAGCGAGTTCGCAAAATACATAATGTGCTTAATTCTTCAATGATTTAAGGATCTTGGATTCATTTTATTCACACCTGTCGGAACACAAAAACTCGAATAAAATGCTTAATAAATTTTGAATTATGCATGTATGCTAGAATTTAAGTTTATTAAGAGCATGTATGAACGGTTATTTATTTGTTTATTCTTTTCAATTGTAGTTTTAACTATGGCAAACAACAATTCATTCAACATCCGATCAATTCTCGGAAAGGAGAAGTTGAACGGGAAAAACTTCCTTGACTGGGAAAGGAACTTGCAAATAGTTCTTATGCAGGAATAAAAGGAGTATGTCCTGGAAGAGGCGATGCCCGAAGCCGCGGGCGACTGGGTCACTCAGGCAGCTCTCAATCGTTAGATTGATGCCAACAAGGATGTAAAATGTCTAATGCTTGCAACCATGAGTTCAGATCTACAGAAAACGTTCATCAACTCAGATGATTTCACGATCATCAGTGAGTTGAAGAACATGTTCCAAGATCTGGCTCAAGTCGAAATATTTGAGACTCATAGGCAAATTCTTGACACCAAGCTCAAGAAGGGCGAGCTCGTAAGTCCACATGTTCTCAAGATGATAGGATTAATTGAGAATATGAGTCGGTTGGATCAACAGTTCTCTCAAGAAATGGTTGTAGACACCATCCTCCACTCTCTTCATAGCGGGTATGATCAGTTCAAACTGAATTATAGCATGAATAGCGGGTATGCTCAAGACCGCTGAAAAGACGCTCAAAAGTGATAAGCACACTAGTAGAAAAAATGTCATTTGCAGCTCATTAATTACAACTCATACAAGTCATACGAGTTGCAACAGAAATTTGGTCAACGAGGGTCAATGATTAAATGAGCTACTTGCAGCGAATGTATTGACCCCGAGTTGCGAAAAAGCAAATTTTTTTTAGAAAGGAGATTTCACAGCGCGTGCCTACAGTATAAGTTGCAACTAGGCGAATAAATTGCAACTAACGCCCTTGTCCTTTGCTGCAATTCTAAAAAGTTGCAACTTTGCCCCTTTGAAGTTGCTGCAATTAGATAGAATTCACTCATCTCCTTGATACCAGTCCTCGATCAATTGTACTCAGATCTAGATCGAATTCAAAAAAAAAAACCCAGTGAAACCTAGATAGACGAAACTCCACAGCCAACTTCTGCTCTCTTCGGTCTACTCCTTCGTCGCGCGCCCATCGAAAAAGTTTCTTGCCCATCGGAAAAAGTTTCGTCCCGCGCTCCTTCTCTACATCTCTCACCGCCGGTAACACCATTTGGTGGCAAGTCTATAGATGGTATTATGTTGTTTTAATTTCTTCACCAATTTTTATGACCTAATAAGAATATTATTCTCCCAATTTAATTATACTAGTCGCCGACCAATTTTAATTTGGGTAGGAATGAAAGGTTGACTGAGTTGTTCAAAGGTATTAATTGCATAATTTGATGAATTTATGTGTTGATGGTTATGGGTTTAAATCAGTGTAGATGTTTATATGGGTTTAAAGCAGTGGGATATTAGATGATTTTAATGATGATTTTGGTGAGGAACCGTGAATTGTTGGAATTATATGGTGGGTGTTTTCGGTTTCGTCTATTTCATGTTATTCAGATTGTTCCTTTCTTTGATGCTACATTTTGGATAAAAAAACGTGGAACACCCACCACCAATGCCTGAACAAGAAAACGAATGCGGAATTGGAAATGAAAGTGGAAGTGGAGTTTGCTAGTATTGCTAGCTAGAATAATGAAGGCATCAAGGATTTCTGGTGCTTCATCCCTTTCTACCAGACGACTATCCTAGTTGCTCTCAGATACAAAAACATTTAGTTTAGGGACTTGTAGAGGACTATCATATATGGCCAAATTGATTTATTATGTTGACATGCTTCCTAATAAAAAGGTTTCAGTAAACAAATTAGAATTTAGCTCTTGCTTACATGAATTAGAAATAGTAACATGAATACATGATTTAAGTGAAGCTGTAATTTCTTTATGAAATTTCAGTGCTTAGAGGTCTAAACTTCATTTACCAGGCCAGCATATTTCCAACAGCAGAAAACAATAACTAATTTGCATAACTTTTTGCGTAAACTATACCTCAAAAAAACAGGAAAAAGTAGGTCTAAGTATTACTATTTATACTTGAAATGAAAGGAGTACCTGACATTTGAAGTTCATCAGAAATAAATTTATTCTATGAGATGATTTCAGATAACTCCCGTGAAAAGTTTCCTGGTTCAAATGAATCTTAAAGTAAATTCTTAACAGCGGTATTACTAGGCCCTGCAAGGAGTGATGTTAGGATTGACCTCTCGACTTAATTTGTGAACTGGGGAAAATGTGTTACAAGATTTAGCGCATAACTATAGAGAAAGATGAAAAGAATTGGAAGGTCTAAGAATATTACAAAGATTTAAAGCATAACTTACCACAACCAGTAGCAACAGCTGCTACAAAAAATACCAACAGGAACCTGATTGCAAACTGGAATAGCCACACATAAATACAAGTCAAAACAAATATTCTCTGAGACCAAAACCAAAAAGAGAAATGTATACAAAAGAAATTTGTGATTTCTTTAAGGAGGAGAAACATAAACAAAAAATTTCTACGAAATCTAAAAGATGCATTCAAAAAAGAAGATAAAGTAGCCACTGACAAGCACACCCATAGAACTGTAGTAATGATGTATGGGGCATTTCCTGGAGAATGATATAGCTTCTGTGACAATGATAACTCACAGCCTCACCGGTTCAGTAAACAAATAAAAAACACGAAGATAACTATATCACAAAACACAAAACACCCACCATATGATGCTTTCATTAAGGTTGATTTCTGGAAAAGCTTTTGATACTTAAATCAAATGTAGATTTAAATTTAAGCTGTAGTTGGCAGTTTTCAGCTTAGCAACTATATTGAGTTTTTTGTATTTTCTGGATAGTTTTGTAGCATTCCATGGTCATGGAAATGGGTGAAATCCGTAAAATGTTTTTTGTTTTCCTGGACGGCTCATGTGAGACAACTGTTTCTATTTTTTCCTCTCTTGATAAATATCAGTACCCTGTTTGTTGTTTTCCTGTAGAGCTCCTTTGTTGTGGCACTATCTTGACTGTAACCACCACATATCTTGCCTCCCATTGCCTTTACAGTTTCCCTATTTGCCCTCTTTTATTTGTTGGATGGCACACATGGTATTCTGAGGAGACTTATTTTGTTCTCCCTTTTTGTTTACTTCCAGTGTGCTGTAAGTTAACTCAGCTTCTAATGAATGTTATTATTAATATTGTGGACTGTGGACTGAGGGTTAGTTGTACTCTTTTGTATCCGTTACATATACTAGATCCTTTGAACAAACAGATTTCAGGGCTTTTTTTTAAGTCTGTAGAGTAAGGCCCTCTTTTTTGTTTTCAGTGGTTAGTTGTTGATTAATTTCATTGATATAATCATTTTGGTGCTGGCTTTATGTTTCTCATCTTTCATGGAGGCTGGGGGGATGATAGTGTTCTTTTTCTTTACATTTTTTAGAAGGTCCGGTTAATTATTGGCTGTCATTGTATACATATTGTAATTTTAATGTTAGCTGGAGATGAAACTGGGTGAAGTTAGTCGCATCCTATGAGATGAAACTGGGTGATTCTTGAAACAGGAGCAATAATTCTGGTAGTTTTGTTGAATTGGTTTTTCATTTTCTGTTATTTGACCTTTTTTCGTAGTTATTTATCATAGTGAATCAAGAACCTGAAATGCAGGGTTTTTCATTTTCTGGTATTGGACTTTTTTTTCGTAATTGTTGATCATAGTGAATCAATAACCTGATTTTGATTCTGCTGCTTTGTTTGACCATAGGGATCGAGTAGAAATGCAGGGTTTCAGTTCAATCATTTTCTGTTATGGGACCTTTTGATTTGAATTAACAGTTTGTATAATGGATTTTATTTAGGGTGCTTTTTCCATTCCTTTTGTTTCTCATCGAACAAATAGTCACTGGTATTTACATATAAATGTAACGGCAAGTCAGCAATTTGAATTTGGTTTTGGTGCACGTCTTTGATGTCATTTGGCTTGGTATTTATTATTTAATATGATATGACAAGTGCACAAATCAAAGGCTATTATCATATGTTACAGTAGATCTTTGTTCTTGCAGAGAACAGCAATAAATGGTCTTCATATTCTTCTTGGAGGTGTTTGTGCCTTGGCTGTTGTTGTCTTCTTTTGCCGTGTAAGTACTTTATCCATCTCTTTTCTTGCATGTGTTTTATATGCAGTGCATGTAATTATGTTTATGTTCTGATTTGGTTTAAGCTCATTCATACTAATTGTAGCAAATTATCCTATTTGTTTTCTTTCTTTGCATTTATCTGAGAACACCTGTCTGAAATGAGAAACTAAAGAATTGGGAGCTATATGAAAAAAGTTACCAAAGAATTGAGATAAATCTATCACATCTGTTTGATTTTTATTCATTTTTTTACTGCATTAATTCCAGTTCAGATTTTATGGTTAGAATGATTTTATTAGGTTTTGATTTGCATGTGGTTTCGCATTTTTGGTTTGTGTAAGATTAGGGTTTATTTTGTGCAATGTAATGCGGTATTGATGCGATTCTTTAATATGCTTTGGAATGTGGAAACCAAAATAATGACCTCACCTGTGAGAGTGTACATGCTGGTAGTGGTAGCTTTGTAATTATTTGCACTAATATATATTAGTACATTGATCAATTAAAGAAAAACTATATTTTTGTGTGTGTGGGGAGCAACTATTGTGAGGTTGCCTTCAAACTGTCTCTTTTAATTAGTCTACTGTCTTTGTTTGTCTCAGCCAGTTTATGGCTTTGCTTCAGGCAATCCATTACGGTTTAAAAGAGCTGTAGGACACATGGATTTTGTTCTACATTGAGGACAAGGATGTGGACTTCAAAGATGTAAGATAACCTAAAGTCCTAAACTTTCTTAATGGGTATATTTGTCTTTGCGAAATTGCAACTTATATGAGCTCCTATCAACATGCAGATAATTGAAGCTTCTTTACCAAAAGCTCCACTGGATACATCAATCATGTGCCATTGGGTAGCAATAGAAGGGGTGCAACCTGCAAGTCCAGAAAATGCTCAAGTGCAAGGTAGGAGACTCCTTTGGTTTGATTTGTAAATTTTGGCTAAGTGTTAATAGCATTGTGTCAGTCTTGGAGCTTAAATACCAGGATTACACCAGTATTGTGATTTTTTAATACGTCAAAACTCTAAAGTAACCAAAACAGCCAAAATTATTTCCGAAACAAAATAATCTACTTTGACCCAGCTTCTCTTACTTTTAATGTCAGATCTGCTTTATTTGCTTGAATTGCTTGATCCCGCTTCTCCTAGCGCCTATGTTCATCTATTGTCGGAAGAAGGCTAATCTTATGGTAGGAAATGTTCTTCCTTTGAGATCTATTCCTGAAGGAGATGTTGTTTGTAATGTTGAACATCATGTTGGTGATCGTGACCCTGATAATGATACCTCTAGGTATATCTTCACTTTATTTTTCATGTGTTTTTTTTTATTTTCTCCATGAATTTGTTTTGTTTTCTATGTTTTTTTTACATCTATGATTTAGTAATTAGTTTGTTCTTGGGACGTCTTTGCTTGATAATTTGATTTTTATATGGGCGTTTTGATTGGTATTGTTTGAGACATGGTACTTTGATTTGGATTAGTGAAGTGAGGTAAAAATTAGATCTTTTGTATAAACTTAGATATTTTGAAATTCTGGGCAAAGGGCCATCTAAGATAGTGTAAGCAATTACTCTATTTTTAGTTTGTGTTTTTGGTCTAGATTTCAGCTTAATTTGGACAAATAAATCGATTTAGATAATTTGGTATATTTATTGGTAGCTTAATCTGCAAGAAAAATTAAAGGATGTTGTTTTAATTTGAACACAGCTGAATGTGCATAATAACCAATTTTAGAAATTGGGTATTTCTTATTTGTCAAGAATTTGATCTTTGCACTAAAATCGATTCTGGGAATTGTGTATTTTTTATTAGTTTTGAACCTGTTTTGAAATGTTGATTACAAATCAGAAAGTTTATTTTGTTTCTATGGAATGGGAGTAGATCTATACAAATCTAAATATGTCTTCCTATGGGAGTAAATCAATGCTCATTTGTTTTTTCACATTTCCCCTCTTTTCTTAAATCAATACACAATCCTTTGATTAAGTTTCTTCAAATTTTGTTGTTCCTATTCCACATATTTAGGCCAAATTGACGCATTTTCGCTCCCAACTTTGCACTAAAGAACCTAAGTATCATTAGGTTCTTATCGTCCTTGATCTTGTCCTTGGCCTAGCATATGTGTTTGATTCGGCCACTCCTCCCCCTCCCGAGACACGGAAGTTAGAAGGGTTTAATTGTATACAAATGTAAGTTGAATGTACAAACCCATTACTCATTATATTATATCAAAAAAACACATGCTATATTTAATTTATTTATTGAAAGTAATATGATTAGATTTTTGATAGAGAACTAAAGTGTTATAATTATTGTTTATGTAGGGCATATAGAATTTATTGGACTAATGTTGAAAATGACAAATGGAAGATTAAGTCACAAAAGTTACGATTCATACAGATGAAGGTACTAATTAAAGTTTGTACTCCTTAAATCTCTTAATTTGAAAATATTTGCTTTGACACATATATACGTTCCTCATTTGTGTAAATAGTGTGCTCAACAAGTTGATGCAGTGGATAGTGGTTATTATGTGATGAAATACATGCATGATGTTGTCACACTATACAATGAATACATGGATAATTTGTCTGAGGTACGTGAACTTATTTAATTAGGTATAAGATTCAATTTTGTCTTAAATTAGTTTTCGAGTAATTAATACCAAGTTTTTGTTTTTTGAAGGGTTATGTACAAAGAAAAATGCCATATTCTGATGAGGAGTTAGAAGAAACTCGAGAACAATGGGCAAAGTATTTTAAGGACAGCTATTTGATGGATGACGGCGAATGAGTTTGTTGTCTAGTAATGTTATGTTTTATGTTTTTGTTATGTGTTGGATATGACGTTGGATGCTACTTGGAGCATATATATGGTTGTTGGAACATATATGTATGTTATGTCTTTTATACAGGTCTTTATAAATTCCCGTTTTGTCCGGGTTTCGCAAATTACAAGGGAAATTATGGCAAATTTTTTGCAACCTATTAAACTATTTATAATGTTTTTATTATAATTTTTTGTCAAAATAATAGGATTGTCCAGGGATAAATATATAAATATGCATCTGATCGGAGCTATTATATTTATTTTTAAAAAAAAATAAAAAATTAATTGCAGCGCGTGGGCTAGCACTAAGCTGCAAAATGATAACTAATAGCAGCGCGTATTTCTCAACAAGGCGCTGCAACTACTTTTTATTTGCAGCTTAGATGGGTCGATCCGCGCTGCAACTCATAAACTATTTGCAAGTTATATAGGTATACCCGCGCTGCAACTAATAAACTATTTGCAACTTATACAAGTATACCCGCGCTGCAATTAACCAATTATTTTCAGCGTCTACGATCGCTGCAAAAAATCTTACGGTATTTGCAGCCATCACAATTACAGCGCGCGAAAACGCTGCAAAAAGCCCGTTTTACCCGTGCTGCAAATGTGATTTTTTCTACTAGTGGCAGAATGTGCTTATGGTGCGTTGGGGCAAGTTCAAGAAATTTGGCAAGAAGAGGAATGCTAAAAAGGGTGGCAAGAAAGCCAGCCCAACTAAGCAAACTAGCGACACCAAGTCTGAAAAGAAGAAGGTGAGCCAACCCACTTCTGAGTCTGAATGCTTCTATTGTAAGAAGTAGGGGCATTGGAAGAGAGATTGCTTGAAGCTAATGGAAGATCAGAAGAACGGAACTGGCGTTCCATGTGCAGGTATTTTCGTTATAGACTGTATACTTTCTAATATAACTTCTTGGGTATTAGATACAGGTTGTGGCTCACACTTATGTTCCAATTAATAGGTACTAAGAAGAAGTAGAAGGTTAAGCAAGGGTGAAGTCGACCTACGAGTGGGAAATGGAGCAAGGATTACTGCATTAGATGTAGGAACTTATTATTTGTTGTTTCCCTCTAGGCTAGTTTTGGAACTGGAAGAATGTTTCCATGTTCCAAGTCTTACTAAAAACATCATTTCTGTTTCTTGCTTAGATGCTAAGGGATTTAGCTTTATAACAAAATACAATAGTTGCTCATTTTATATTAAAGAGATGTTTTATGGATCTTCTAGATTAGTCAATGGAGTTTATGTGCTAGATCACGACAAACAAATTTATAACATAAATATAAAAAAGGACAAAAAGAATGGTTCAGATCACACCTATCTGTGGCATTGTCGATTAGGCCATATTAACATGAAACACATAGAAAAACTTCAAAAGGAAGGAATTCGAGAACCATGTGACTTAGAGGATTTTGGTAAATGCGAATCATGCTTACTTTGCAAAATGAAAAAGCAACCTTTCTCTAAAGTTAGAGAAAGAGAAGCTGGTCTATTGGGTTTAATCCATACAGATGTATGTGGACCAATGAATTCAAATGCTAGAGGTGGTTTCAGCTACTTTATCACTTTCAATGATGACTTCGGTAGATATGGTTATGTCTACCTAATGAAGCATAAGTCTGAGTCCTTTGAAAAATTTAAGGAATTTCAGAGTGAAGTAGAGAATCAACTAGGCAAGAAGATTAAAGCACTGCGGTCTGATAGAGGCGGTGAATATCTTAGCTATGAATTTGATGACCATCTGAAAGATTGTGGCACTACTACAAAGTAGGGCTATAGCAACGCCTTTTTAGATAACAGTTTTCGTGGCGTTGCTATATCATAGCTATTGCAACAGTTAAATAATTATTCATTTTAGTAGATTTTGATTTTAGAAAAACATTGCTATAGAAAAACCATTGCAACACTTATATTTAATGACTTTTTTATTGCAACAGTTTTTAGTCTTTTAATATTTTAATGAGATATTGCAACGGTTTTTTTACAAACATCTAAAACATGTTAAAAATTAAAAATAAAATAAAATAAGAAATAGTTTCATTAAAAAAATTTCAGCAGGGCGCGTTTTGTTTTTAGTTTCCCTCCTCACTGCTTTTCACGAGTTTGATTAGGGCTCTGTGTTCCTTTTTCTCTTTAGCCCTCCCTCTGCGTTCTTCTTTAGCCCTCCTCCTCCTCGTCGGTTGTCATCTTCCATCATCGTTCCTTGAAGCAACATATTGCGGCTCTAGATTGGAGATATAGAAAGTGGCGAAATCCAGTTCTGAATTGGCGAGAAGAACCACGTTAGTTTGTATGTATCTCTTCCAATTTGGTTTTAAATTTCATAATTTTGCTGTTTATGTTTTAAACCGATTATAATGGAATTTTTTTTGTGTTGTTTTGAGTTCTAAATTAGGGTTCTTAATTAGGGAATTCGGTTAATTAGGAAATTTGGTTGATTGTGGAATTTGGTTGATTTTATTCATGCATTTATTTGTTGATTTGAATGGGTTATTTCGGCTTATTTATTTAGTTTGGATCAGTTGGTTGTTCGGTGATGATGTTGAGTTTTAGTTCCTGCTCTATTCTATACTATTTCTATACGCCTTACTGTTGTTGGTTTTTTTGTTCTGTTTGTTGTTCGGTTTATTTATGTGCTATTCTGCTGCTCTTTGCTATTCTGCTGCCCTGTTCTATATTTTTAATCTCTATTACATAAGGAAGAGGGGAGGGGAAAAAAGGGGAAAAAAATACATTGTTGTAAAAAAATGGCTTACCCAAATACCAAATTTTCTATTGCGGCTCAACTCGAATGTGTTAAGTATTTGACCCCCAATTCCTTAATCTTATTTAATTTTTCTGCTGCCAATTAGAATTTTGAAATAAAATTAACTAGATGATTGAAAAGAATTGGAAAATTACTTATTTATATACCCCAAAAAATTAACAATAAGAAATAATTAGGGAAAATTCGAAATGAATTATCCATTGTCATTGGTTAATGAAGAACAATCTAATTTGGAAAAAGAATTAAAAAAACCATGTTCATAAACCTGTAGAGTAAGATGATACACGATTCTATGAAAATAGGAAAATAATCAATGGTAGTTGGCTCATTCTGAATATTCTAGATTATTAATCAAAATCACCCATCTTCTTTCTTGCAATCTGCTTATTTGATGTCTACGCCATGTAATTCATACCAGTAACCTGCACTTACTCTGCTGCTTCAGACAGTTTATTATCAGTTTATTATCAGTTCAGTTTATTATCTGTTACTCTGCTATTATCAGTTGCACCTTTTCTTTTCTTTCCCTATTTTTGGGAGCGGGGGGTGACAAATTGTTGGATGCAATGAGGTGGGGATTACTCTGCCACTCTGCTGTTTAGTATCAGTTTATTATCACTAATATTCAGTGGTCACAGACTCACATACTCAGTGGGTTATTTAGTAAATATTCTGTTGTGTTCTTTCAGTCACACATTTGTTCTTGCCTTGCCTAACAGTTTAGTTTTTAATTTAGGGGGTTCTCTAGCTCACTTGCTGCCGTAACTTGTTTTTGTTTGCTTGAGCTAATAAATTCTTCTTACTTTAGGGTGTCACTTTTCTTGTTGTTCTTTTGTTTTCTGGTCTGTTCTAGTTGTCAGGTTTCTTTTGATATTTTTTGCTCGACTCTGTCTCCATTCTTTGCAAGATTGATTGTTTTTTGCCCTCTGTTTTTATTTCTCCCCTTATCTGTAAAAAATATAGGCTCAAAAATGTATTCGCTAACGTACTTTTATTTTATTTTATAGTTTTCATTCTTGTCACGGCTAAATTAATGATGGATCAATATTGGATGAATCTTCCTAGAGGGTCAGAGGGTTTTAAAGGAGCTTTGAATGTTTTTCTTGATGATTATTTTGCAAAGGATGCTATTGAGGGACAAATTTATTGTCCTTGTAAAAAATGTTCAAGGCGCTTTTGTCATTCTAGAAATGTTGTTTCTGATCATGTGGTTGTTCTTGGGTTCGTAAAGGGATTTAGGGAGTGGTTAATACATAAGGAGTCATCTTCATCTACGAATAATGATAGGCAAATGGGGTCTGAAAGTGATTCTCTAAATGCATGTGATGATATTGATGGTTTATTGGATGATGTATTTAGAGATGTTGATGGTCTCAATAGTGATCATGAAGGGGTTGCTAGTGAACCAAATGAGGAGGCTAAAAAGTTTTATAAGTTAGTTGAAGAAGGGAAGCAAGAGCTTTATCCAGGGTGTAAAACTTTCTCAAAATTGTCCTTTATAATTCGCTTATTTCTTTTCAAGATCCTTAATGGAATAAGTAATGTCGCTTTTGTTGATCTGTTAGAGCTATTAAAAGAGGCGTTTCCCATGGCTCAACTTCCTAAATCCTACTATGAATCTAAGAATATAGTGAAGGATTTAGGTCTTGATTATAAAAGGATACATGCTTGTCCCAATGATTTCATTCTTTATAGGAATGATTATGAAAAGTTAGATGATTGTCCTAAGTGCGGAACATCTAGGTGGAAGTCTGAAAATGTCCCCGCAAAGGTTTTAAGGCATTTCCCAACAATCCCTAGGCTTCAAAGGCTATATATGTGTTCTGAGACAGCGGAATGAATGGTATGGCATGATAAAGAACGAACAAAAGATGGAAATATCCGACATCCAGCAGATGCACAATCTTGCCAGGAGTTTGATACTAAGTATTCTAACTTTTCAAAAGAAACACGAAATGTTCGATTGGCTCTTGCTAGTGATGGGTTTAACCCATTTCGGACCATGAGTGTTTCTCATAGCACATGGCCTGTTGTGTTGATTAATTATAACCTGCTCCCTTGGTTGTCTATGAAACCTTAGTATTTTATGTTATCTTTACTGATTCCTGGCCCTAAGTCTCCTGGAAATATGATAGACATTTATTTACAACCATTGATTGATGAATTAAAAGAGTTGTGGGAACATGGGGTGGATACTTATGATGCGTTTAAAAAACAATCATTTCAAATGCATGCATCTTTAATGGGGACAATAAATGATTTCCCGGCCTATGCGATGTTGTCAGGATGGTCCACTAAAGGAAATTATGCATGTCCTAGTTGTAACTTTGCTGTGACTCCCAAATATTTACCCCACAGCAAAAATAATTGTTATGATTACACTCGACGATTTCTTGATGCGAATCACCCTTGGCGAAAAGATAAGAAATCTTTTAATGGAGAAACAGAACAGAGGTCAACACCTTCTCCATTATCGGGTAATGATCTGTTAGAAGAGTTGGAGCAACTTGTTATTAGTGAAGGTGGGGTTAGCAAAGGTCCACTAAAAAAGAAGTCTGTTTTTTTCGAATTGCCTTATTGGTCTGATATCAAATGTCGTCATAATCTTGATGTCATGCACATTGAGAAATTTTTTTTTGATAATATTGTTGGCACGTTGTTAGATATACCTGGAAAGACTAGGGACCATAATAAGGCACGTCTTGATCTGGTGCACTTTGGTGTAAAACCCCATCTTCATCTTGTTGCTTCCTCAGATGGTAATCACATGTTGTTTCCACCGGCACCTTTTTCATTGGGTAATGCACAAAAAGATATGTTTCAGAAAGTTCTTAAGGAAACTAAATTACCTTATGGTTATGCATCAAATATTGGGAGGTGTGTACAAGCTAAAGAAAGAAAGTTTGCTGGTTACAAAACTCATGATGCACATGTAGTGTTGCATAACTTGCTTCAATTTGCAGTGAGAAAAACATTGCCACAAGGTGTTGCATTACCTTTGATTAGATTGGGGAATTTTTTTCGTGGTATATGTAGTAAAGTTCTTGATGTCAAAGAATTAGACAAGTTAGCTACTGAAGTTGTTGAGATAATTTGTCAATTTGAAATGATATTTCCACCAGCGTTCTTTGCTGTTATGATGCACTTACCTGTCCATTTAGTGGAGGAAATCAAATTTGGTGGTCCTGTACAATGTCGATGGATGTACTTTATTGAAAGTTACCTTGGTAGTTGAAGTCCTATGTTCGAAATAGGATTTTTCCCGAAGGAAGTATAGCTGAAGGATATATGATGGAGGAATGCTTGACATTTATTTCTCGATATTTGCGTGAAGGTGTGAACACTAGATTGGACAGAAGATGTGCTAGAAAGTTCGCAACGAATCAAGCAGAAGGTGAATCTTCTATTTTCCCTAAGGGAGAACATCCTATTGGAAGGAAAAGAAAAGGAAAGGGATTCTCTTTAGACTTCAAAAGTTTGAAGCAAGCTCATAGATATGTCCTCTTCAATTGCAACAATTTAACAATTGAAAAATACATTGAGTAAGATTTCTTTTTACATATATATATTTATAGGAAAATTTGTTATTTTACCACCTTAAAAACTTTAAAAATTTGTTTTTTAGCTTTTGATAATGTTGTTTTGCAGCTGCTACTGCTGTTCTGCTTCTCTAGGGCTACTGCAACTGTTGTTTTGCAGTAGCTACTGCTATTTTGCATCTAGTTCTGTCGTTTTGCTGCTGCTATGCTGCTGTTTTGCTGCTGCTATGCTGCTGTTTTGCTGCTGTTTTGCTGCTGTTTTGCAGCAACTACGGCTGTTTTGCAGCAGCTATATGATTAAAATTGAATAAACTAAATTTATTGTTGTAGTTGGATAATCATTCTAGGGTAATTCGGATCAGATGCTCATGTATTGGAACTGAATAATATACTAATCAACAAAGTTGTGAGTTTTAAAGTTATGCTTATATTGAAATGAATATTATTTTATCATAATGTTTAATATTACACCAGTATATAAGTTATTATACATAAAAAAATCAAAATCTTTTAAGTTTGACACATGAATAGTAAATGGAAAATGGAGGAATCGTAATGCATTTATACTATTACAGTTTTACGTAATACTCGGTATTAAATAGAGAATAACTACATGGTGACAATTACAGAGTAATGTTTATTTACAAAAATTAAACAAATGCTCGCTAACATCAATACTTGAACTATTGATCTCGACCTAACCACCACTCTAGCTAATAAAAATGTAATTCAGAAAATGAAGTACTCCGTATAAGTTATATGCTTACTAATTAATTTCATGCTTTAGAGCTCAACTTAGCTTTTGATAATGCTGTTTTGTAGCTGCTGCTTCTGTTTTACTTCTGTAGTGCTACTGCAACTGCTGTTTTGCAGTAGCTACTGCTATTTTGCATCTAGTTCTGTCGTTTTGCTGCTGTTTTGCAGCAACTACGGCTGTTTTGCAGCAGCTATGGCTGTTTTTCATTGCTCTGCATAGCTTCTAATATATTTAGTTTGAATTAAGTACTTTTTTAAAAAAAAATTGATGCGTATATATATCTATATATATGTTCTTTATTTTTTTTATGTTTTTTTACAGAGAACACAAAATTTGGGTGAGAAGTCAACAAGGTCGAAAGCGTAGGTGGACTAGCGTACAAAACCATATGAATGATTTATTGATTGGTTTCAAGAAAGGGTTTTAAGGGAACAAGTTCAGGGCCAACTTTTCTGGTTGGCCAAGGGTCCTAACCCTAAGGCTAGGAGGTATTCTGGGTATTTTATCAATGGTTATAGGTTCAACACAAGGGATCGTGATTCACGAATAAAGACTCAAAATAGTGGAGTCACTTTAACAGCCCTAACTTCTAGTTTTGCAAGCTCAAGGGATCAAAATCCTATTGATGGAGATGTTACCTACTATAGAGTAATAGAAGAGATTTGTGAGTTAGACTTTTGGTCTCAATTCAATGTTGTTTTATTTAGGTGTGATTGGGTTCTTGGCAATATTGATGCATGTGGGCTTATTTTTGTTAATTTTAAGAAGAAATGTTCCAAAGATGATCCTTTTTTATTGGCATCTCAAGTTCATCAAGTTATCTATTCCCAAGATCCTGAAGAACACGATATTCAATATGTGAGTCAAAGTGTTCCTAGAGACCTTTTTGATTTTGGATAGTCAATGGATGGAGATACATATTGGGAGGAGCCTATTAATTTCAGTTGTAATAATACTCCTACTGTTGATACAACTGATATTCATGCAAGTGCTGGCGGTGATGTGCGATCTTTAGAAATTGTTGAGTTATTAGATACCGATGTTGAAAATGACCTTGCCGATGATGATGATTTTGATGATACAGATTGGGATTGGATGGAAGTTACCGATGATATCCTGGCTTCTGAGTCACAAGGGTTTACTAAGGATACTTAAAGGATTGTAGTTTCTTAAATATATTATTTTTATAATTTTGCCTTTTCTTTTTACCATCAAACATTCTTATATGCTATTATTTTGTTTTATGTCATTGATTAATTATAAGCTAGTAATGATGTTCCAGAATTATTTGATGTTCTTCTGTTGTTTCTTAATAGTGTTGGTAAAGTTATTTTTCTAATTGTGTGGCTTGTTGTGGATTCATAATTGTGTTTTGTATGATGTAACTTTTAATACCATTCATGTTTAATCTTTTTATGTTCAAGCATTGTTCTGCCATAAAAGAAGATTCTAAAGCTACTAGAGATACTTCTCTCAATAATCCCAAGCATAACTAAGTGTGTAGTTTGTGCAATTTTTTGATGCTTGGAGGAATTTTATTTAAAGGGATCATTTTTTTCACAATAATTTATGTTTCTTTTCAGTTTCGCTAACTATGACTAATCTTTTGGTATTTCTTTTCTTGCAGTGATTAAGAGAGAAAATGACAAAAGGGAAGAAAAATTCTAAATTTGCTCCAGCATCATTATCTGAACAAACAGTGTGTGAGAAAGCAAGGCAAAAGAATTTAGAAAAACATGCTCAGAGATTTAGGGAGTTTGGGCTAGAGAAATATGCTATTCAACTAGAGGCAAAGAATAAGGCCCTTAGACAAGAGAAGGAGAACATCAACCCTCGAAAGAATGACCAAGATTACGTGCCCGAAAGTGAAAGTGATGACGATGAGTTTGGTATTTCTCAAGATGCAAATTTAGTAACACAAGCTGCAACGTCAAAGAAGGTTGTAATGTTGATTTTTTTAAATCAAAATTCTTTTTTATTCAATTTTATTTATGATAAATGTTTGTTGCATTTACGTTTAATCTTTATGTTATAGAAAGAAAGGACTAGAGTACAACCTCCTCGTAAGAATAAGAAGCAGCCACTATGTCCGGCAATGGAAATGGATGATTACGTTATGATGCAGCAAAATATGAATCCAAGTGAAGCATAACAACTATAACAAGAAGTACTATAGACACCTACTTTTGTCCCCATTCCCGAAAGGGAAAGGTTCGATGATGGAAACATAAATCTCCACTTGACAACGCATCTCCTATAAAATAACGAATCTCAATCACCCTTCTCGTTTCACCCGAATCCTGCTATTTGTAGAAACCCGCTATTTATGGAAACCTGCTAAAAATAGTAACTGCCGTAAAGGGTAGCTTCTAAAAGTGGCAAGTTATAAAAGATAGAAACATGTCAGAATTAGGTGTTGCACTCCAACATAAATCCTAAATGAGATAGAAAACTGCGAGAATCCTATTCCTAATATGATTCGAAAATATGAGTTACGTATTAATTAAAATCCTAACGAGCCTAGAGTTCGTAACGGGCCCAGACGCATTCCGTCATGAAATTGATACGCACTAAAAGACTCGATTAAGTCTCAAACACTACGGATTTCAGGAATCCGAATCTGACTAAGAAAACAGCCCAGACCCTATTTTCAACGCCTGGCTCTGGGCGCCGAAATCTTCGGCGCCCAGGCCTGGGCGCTGGAATTACCTGGGTACGTGTTTTTTCCTAATTCTATGTGGATTAGAGCTCTGCAATTCTATCTTTCCACAAACTCTTTTCTATAAATATATCCCAAGTTCGACGTGAAATCACAACACACAATTCATATTCTGAGTATTGACTCCAACCCCTAGCCTAAGCCTCACGCTGCGAAATTGTTCACACGTTCTGTCGCAATCGATCCATAAATCGAACAGAACGTATCCTGTCCCATAATTTGAGATTCGTTAAATAAAAAGGAGAAATAGCAAAGTCAAAGTGGTTAGTTTTCTGAGAACCGTGACGCACCTCTCAAGGGTGCGTCGTAATGTGTCCCTTTTCTATTATTTAATTGGTTTCCTCGCCCTTTTTATGAACTGTTAAACTAGCTAAATCTGATTGTTCTACCACGCCTAACAAATATAATATTTTTGGGAAATTGCATTATCATGCTAGGCCCCTTAATGCTATTTAAATCAGATAATCGCGATCAATCTAGTATTATATGTTGCATTTTGCTAAAATCAACTCAGATTAGTTTAATAGTTAACGCATGTCCCTTCAATTATTTATGCTGAGCTAGTAAGGATATCCTGCCTCTGGAGTCATCGAAGAGCGAGTACTCCTCTCGGTAGTTACAGTCCCCCGAACCCTCAATCTCTACCCTGCAGGTGTACGTTGAGCGATCCCCACCACCAGGGATCACAAGGGAACTTACGGCCGTCGTGGTCAAACATAATTGCACTCCCTTTATGTCACGATAACCGGGTTTTGTCAGTTTTTCTCATTGTCGTTAAAAACTGAATGGCGACTCCTATATTACTAGTCAATAGGGTGTAAACTCACAGGAAATCCAATTACACTTGATTTGACAAAAAGAAGCGTCACACCCACGAGGGACGAGGTCACGCATTAGCCTCGTGCTTTTTCGACCCCCTCACAGTGGCGACTCCACTAGGGATAGTGAATGAAATACTCGTGCTTGTAGGTAATCAAAATAGCCGAAGGGTGAAACAATCCTACCCCGCGTTTATTTCCCCATCAAGTTGGGACGACCTGAAAATCAGCATATTAATGTGAACGGGCAGAACCGCATAATGAATCTTGGCTCCCTCAGGGAGTTTGGACTAAGGACACCCATCGCCAATCGGGGGGTGCATACGCTTCGAATGTTGTCCACTCGGCACTTTCGCTAGTAGTACACCCGTCCCAAACCCGATCGCTCGCCCACTAGGTCCCTCTCGCCTGCATGCCCCCTTGGCTTGCACTTGCGGGTTGGCCTCTTGGGCGAAATTAGTCTGTTGAAGACACTACCTCACTTGGGGCATGTGTTGGATCTACGATAGAAGCGGTACCAAACCAAGCGCAAATAACTACCCATAGAAGCCTATCATAAAGTACATGACATGTTATTATCGCCTCATGATGAATGTTAGTTATGTGTAGCGAAATATGTGATTGTGTGTGACAAACTATCCTAGAAAACCAACGACCTTAAAAATTGCCCAAACATTCATAGACTAATTTTCCAAAGAGTTATGCCGAAATACGTGTTCCGCAAACCCGAATGATCGCCACAAAAATAAGCGACGCTCGGGATGGCCTGTAACGAATCCCACAAACGCTGCACAACGCGTAAAGGACGTTATTAGGCAAGCACGCAAATCGAAGTCGCATAAACAAAAGTAGACGCAAACAGAAAACGAGAATCAGCCAGGGACGCATTTTCAACGCCCCTGGCTGGGCGCCAGAATTTCTCACGCCCGACGCTGGGCGCTGAAGTTGCTGCTTGGCCTTCTGGTCCTGCGCAGCGGCCTCGGTGCCCGCGCAAAAGAAAAAACACGTAGCACCAAAAAACGTTCGTAAAAAAAAGAATTGCTACGAAGGCGACTAAAAAAAAAACAAATAATAAATAACTCTTTGTGTCGTTGATAGGCCTCCTACGGCGACAATGTTCGGCACCAAAACCGAACATGCTAATAACTATGAATGTCACACGGGCAAGTGTTTCGAAAATTCAAAGAATGACCAAAAAAACCAAAAAGTGTACCAATAAAAGAAAGAGCAAAAAAAACCAATAGAGAGAGTCGAAGTCTAGACTAAGTAATACTTGAAACTTTGGGAACCTAAACTTTAGCTTATCTTATGCCTAGGACTGGTCCTGCCACTTGGTGCCGATCAGGGAATCAACGGTTAGTGCGTCTCGAAGATACATCGCCAACATCAGGCTTAGTGACTCCAAGCTCCGTCCGTCATCCCTCATTCCAAGGATCTCCGCTCCCCAACCTCAATTCGCACCTTCAAACATGTCCATCGAAGATTTGCGAGACCAGATGGTCCAAATGACCCAACTTATGGGCCAATTGAAAATGGAAAATGAAGCTTTAGCGGCTGCACAAGCGAAAAATGACCTCGATAACGAGAAGAGGATTGAAAAAATGGTCCTACAGCAAACCATGGGGAGCAAATACTTCTCCCTCGATCCTGAACCTTTTCCTGGCAAACTACCAGAAAAGTTCAGTTCATCTGACTTTCCAAAGTTCAAGGCCACGGACAATCCCCGTGATCATCTACTGAGCTTTGTGAATGCCATGAACTTGAAAGGCGTGGACAAGTCCATGTATTTACCTGCCTTTCCTTTGTCCTTGGAACCTGTGCCGCTCAAATGGTACTATCACCAGGACCCTAAGCTCTTCCCCACTTGGGAAGACTTTGTCAATGTCTTCATCAAGAAATACTCGTCGAACATGGATTTCCAAGTCACCATGCGCGAGCTGGAAGTTCTCTTCCAAAAGAAAAATGAGGGTTTCACAACCTACTTTGCTAGATGGAGGGACCAGGCGGCCCAGCTAATAAATAGGCCTCCCGAAACAGAATTGGTCCAAAAATTCATTGACAACCTGGACCCGGCTTATAGACAACACCTTAGGTACCTGGGACTTGACACTTTCAAAAGAGTTTATGATGTGGGAATAAAGATCGAGGACGACCTCGCCAAAACCATACAAAGCAAACCCACATATAAAAACAACACCTATAATCGGGGTAACACATCCCAAGCCCAAGAAGTCCATGCTGTAGAAGAGACTCTCGCCCGAAGAAGCCCTGGAAGATGGGTCCGAGACCGAAAGTTTGCCCCACTCGGGTCGACTTTGGTACAAGCCTTTGAAAGATCAACCAATCAAGGAAAGTTGAGACCTATAGGCCCCACCCGTGACCCTCCTGTCAAAAGAAAATATTGGTTCGAAGGTACTTACTGCAAATTCCATCAAGGAAATGGGCATGACACTGAAAACTGCTGGAACCTAAAGAATACCATCCAGGACATGATAGAGGATGAAGTGATACCTCTCCCTAACGTTGGCAAACCCAAAAACAACAAGAGCCCACTCGGCTCTTGTCACATCTCTCTCGACCAACCAGAAAATGAGAACTTCGACCCTACGGTGTACATTACACCTCAAGGTGCACCACTCGCTGTGGTCCCTATGGATCGAATCGAGAGAGAAGTGTGCGGTGTGTGGGATGATGATGCTGAAGATATCTACCTATCTCAAGTGTTGGGCCAGGACCTCTTTACTGAAACTTGGCCCGGGTATGCTCTCATCGACACCACCACTCAAGAACCCGAAGTCGACAACCTCACCAGATCAGGAAGAATATACCAGCCTGACATTCGCCCACCTCCTATGGACGATATCCCAGTCAGACAAGCTCCTGAGAATGGACGGCACACCACCGTCGCAAAAGTCATTGAAAATCCTCTTTTGAAACAATTGAAAAGAACCAAGGCCGAAATTACCATCTGCGATCTCATGTGTACCTCAAAAGAACATCGCGAAAAGCTTATTCCCTCAGTTGACCTCATCTCAGTGCCTACAGATATCACACCTGACTCATTGGTTAACCACGTCACGAGAGACGCTGGAGAAAAGGCCATAGTTTTCACTGACAAAGATTTACCCAGAGAGGGGGGTGCCCATAACAAAGCCCTCTATCTAGTAGTTGGATGCAAAGGGAAAAACATCCCCCTAGCACTCGTAGATAACGGTTCGGCGGTTAACGTTTGCCCGTTGCGAACCGCCCATTGCTTGGGACTAGGAAGCGATGACTTCCAAACCTCCACACAAGGGGTACGAGCCTATGATAACTCTCGAAGGCCTGTGTTGGGAAAAATCAACCTCACCATACAAACCGGGCATGTGGCAC
This sequence comes from Spinacia oleracea, assembly GCF_020520425.1. Lineage (NCBI taxonomy): Eukaryota > Viridiplantae > Streptophyta > Magnoliopsida > Caryophyllales > Amaranthaceae > Spinacia > Spinacia oleracea. The sequence goes on from NC_079489.1 coordinate 143,764,086, forward strand.
GCACCACGGAGTTTCAAATAATCGACATCAAGCCCACTTTCAACCTCCTATTGGGGCGACCTTGGCTCCATGACTTAGGAGGTGTGGCTTCTACCCTACACCAAATGGTTAAACTTAACCATAACGGGATAATACTAGAAATCCGCGCCCCTCCTCTCGACATCAGTTGTACTATGGTTGGAACGGCCGAAACTGCAGACGACCTTTATGGGTTTCAAATGGAAGAAGCAATCTAGTTCATTGAAGACTATGATCCAGCATTCCTAGACCCGCATGCATCCCGGGTCATCCCTAGAATGCTGCTAGCTCAAGGTTATTTCCCAGGAACTCCATTGGGCATAAGGAAGAAGGAATGCACATTCCATCCTTTACCCAACAAATCTACTCCCTTTGGCTTAGGCTATGAACCAACGGAGGAAGATATTGCTGACCGCCTGTCTGGACTACGCCTTAACAAAGCCAAACAAACCACCCTCCTTCCCCCGTATCAAAGAACCCTTAACGGGATGTTCGTTTAGGAAGGAGAAGAACACCCATGCTGCGATTTCCTTGAACCCTTCGTTCAGGATGGCTTGCTAAAACCCGGATTTGAAATTTTCCACGACTGCCACACCTTGGATGAGGCACCCCACCTTACCAAGACTAAAACAGCTGAAATATTGGATAACCAGGCTCTATGGACATTGTTTAACGAATCGAGGCCTATGAAGGACGAGACTGTGATGACTACCCTAGCTTTACAAGATGAATGTTTCGATCCAACCCGGTTAATCTCTCCTGCATCAACACTAGAAGAGATCGAGAACGGATGGGTGAAGACATATCAGTGGGTCAATGCAAAAGGAATAGAATTCAAGATGAGTACCGGTGAAGGACCGAAGTTTTATGAGACTAAACCCCAGGCTTGAGCCACATAGAGCACCATTAGTAAAAAGCTCCTAGTAGTTCTTTAGATTGGTAGAAAAAAATAATAGAGACTTTAGATAGTCCTAAGGCCCCTTAGAATATAGGTCAGTTTTATTTCAGTGTGTTTTCCTTACTTCCCAAATCAAAAACGGCGTAATATTTCTCCTAAAATTTTATTCTAACACTAAATAAGCACCAAATGTACTTGCAAAATACAAAAATACAGAGGCGGCCCACTCTAGGTCCAACAAACAAAGCCCACTCGGTTTTGAAATAGTGCCATGGGAGCCAATTCCCGAAACCCACAAAATAAACCGCACCATCCCATTCATATCCCCAAAACATAAAAGTCAACCAGTGTAACCATAAAAATCAACCCATACAACCCAAAGAAGTCAAAGGAAATCAAAATCCAAAACGAAAGAAAATGTTGCTTAAAAGGGGAATTAATAAAACGGTTTTTTCATGAAATGCCCCCGAGGTTTGCAAAAACGCACCAAATACCCTCGCGTCTTTTGAATCACATAATATACCCCTATTTTTCCGTACTGTTCATGAGATGCACCTTCAGTTAACGGACGTTAGTCTGCCGTTAGTGGCGTTTTACTATATTGCCCTTAATACATGTTTTCGAAATAAATTCCAAAAAAAAAAAATCTCAAATTCTTTCTTTTTCTCTCTCCTCTCAGATGTTCTTCCTCTTGCTCTTTGATCGCCGGCGGCGTCCGATCTCCGCTCTCTGGTCGCCGGTGGAGGCCGATCTCTGGTCGGCAACAGTGATCCGGTGTTACGCACTTCCCTCTTCTCCCGATTCGACCCGGTCACCAAGCTCGCCCTTCGGTGCGACCGTCGATCTCTTAGCATAGGCGACAACGCCCTCGTTCTCATTTCCCTCCGGTGCCGTAACCTCATGCGCCTCAAACTCCGGGGATTCCGTGAACTCACCGACCTAGGAATCGCCTCCTTCGCTCAGAACTGTAAGTCCCTCAAAAAACTGAGTTTTTGGTGCCATGGGCCTCAGTGCTGTCTTTGAACACTGAGTTTTGCTCGAAGAAATGTCAATTAAGCGCCTCCGTGGCATTAACAACGACGGCGATTCAGAGGCGGCAGCTGATTCTGGGTTTTGTTCTTCTGTTAAATTCCTCATCTGGGTTTATCTTAATTTATGTAAAAATTGTCTATTTCACTTGAATCAATACAAGCAAAAAAGTGCAAAAAGTGGGAGATGATTATATGACTTTTGTGCCACCACCAGCAATGAATGAAGCACGGAAGGTGGCACCTGCTCAACACTTCTACTACTGTTGTTTGTTTTAGCCTCCTAATTATCTCAGTAATTCCCTTTGTTTCGAATTTGCAAGTCTAGTGATTGGTGTTATTAATTTGTTTAATAGCTAAGATTGTGATTTTACTTGGTTTAAAATGCCAATTGGTACCGTTTTCCACCTTTTGGGCGGAGGAATTTGGAAAATGATGGAATGAAATTTGAATAACCGCAACCAACCATCTCCGATCAGGCCTGAAAAAGCATCCCCCACTGTGAAATTTGAATTTGAGGAACAAATTGCGATTAACCAATCCCCTCAAATTGTTTCTGATCCATCCTTAAACGGCTATGCAGTACACAAACTCTTCCCTTCATAGGCGGAAAGGTGGGCTCTTTTGTCAACCTCAAGCTCTTCCTTAGCAGCCTCAAGCTCTTCCTGTGACATCAAGCTTCTCGAATAGTTGCATTAAGTTCAGTTATTACAAAACCATCAGATTACTTTTCCCGTATAAGATAATGAAGTAAATTCACGAGTCTATTTTGCTTGCACTTGGGAAGAGAGTTCGTTCCTCAATGGTGGCTGCTGGATTTAGATGTAGTGCCGCATTGACTAATGCACTGACCGATATGTATACCAACAGTAAAATTCAATTCAATCAATTTCTTATTGGATTTGTTGTTTGAGCATTTCAATTTTCTTTGATTATTACTTCTATTTTTGTTTTAGGTTTAACTTTTAGGTTGATTAATTTGATTAATTAGGTGAACGATTTGTGGAAATCAAATTCTGCAGTTTAAAAGCAGTTTGAGTATTTGGTGCAACTTAGTTTCAAAATAGGTGTATATTGTACAATAAGTTTATAAATAGGGGTATTCTGTGAATTATAAACACGACTTAACGGAGGACTAACGGAAGGTCGGTTTAGGGGTATTTGGTGCAAACTTGGGAAAAAATAGGGGTATATTATGTGATTCAAAAGACGCGAGGGTATTTGGTGCGTTTTTGCAAACCTCGGGGGTATTTCATGAAAAAACCGTTAATAAAATATAACCCCCACCAATCCTTCAAAAACGACACGCACTTCAACCCACCTCAAAAGCCTACACAAAGATCTTCATAACTTCCGCACCCTAACTCCATTTTCAAAACTATTTCGAGTCACGAATAGGAAAAATTAATCCGGACAAAAATCCATTTCACGCTAACAGTAAAAAAAGCCTCCAAAATACCCTCAAAATTGACTTTAAATACGAGCAAAAATCAAGGCACGAAAAAGAAATAAATGCAGGAACAGGTGAAGCAAAGCGTCAAAAACGACCGCCGGAAATCATTTTCAGCGCCCAGGGCTGGGCGCCGAAATTTCTGACGCCCCAGCCTGGGCGTTGAAACTCTCTGCCTGCCAAAAATTTTCTTTTCAGAAGTGCTCGTCATTTTATCCGCACACAACGGAAAAATAACGAACACTTGGGGGGTACAGTACGTATCCAAATAGGCTTACCAAAAATATAGCCATACAAATTAGTCGAATTTCATTTTTACGCGACTTATGGCAAAAACCGGCAGATGAAAATAATGATAATACTTCACTCATTTGACCGATTAAGTAATATGCTTCCACCTCAGGGCATATCTACCGAAATCCGGCATACTAGAACTTATTCTAAAGTTAGAACTACGCGCGACCTGATTCTGATAAGATACGTAGGCAATCCTTACCAAGGATTCGGTCCAATAAAAATAAACACATATTCTTTGTGCAAAGTGTTAGACACATAAAAAAGGAGGAGAAACAAAAAATGAAAATGAAAAAATAAAATACGCCTTTATTGAAAAATAATAGGAAGGAAAACAAAGTGCTAAGAATAAAAAACAAACACAACTGAAATAAATAAAGGGCACCTACACACTAGCAAGAACTACACTACTCTAGTTCTTCCGGATCATCAAATAAAGTCTTGTAGAGGGCAATGTTCGCAGGATCCACCCCCACAGTCTTTTGCGCTGCCTCAATATCAATCTCCATAAGAACCGGCTCCTGGACACTAACTTCCAAAGATGCCAAGGCCTCAGAAACATTCTCAGTTATAGCCCGCTCGGCCTCAAGGGCACAGACAATGGTGGGAGAAGGATTATTATCATCAACTAGACTAGCCACTGTTTCTACAGGCGGCTGAGCCTTCCTAACCCATACATTGTTCCGGCGACGATCTCCGCGAGAGCTTGCATTTCTTTTAACAACAGCAGGCCCCTTCATGTTAGGCATCTTTTTAGGCCTGAAACTGGAACGGGGAGGAACTTCCTTTCGCTTTCGATCAGGACGAGCTTTCACAGTCTTAATACTATAGGTACGAGGTTTGGCAGAATCAGGACCCTCATACTTAACACGAATACGAGGTATCAAAAGCTCAGCCGGCTCCCCATTTCGAGCCTCGGTCCTCACATCTTTATCATCGGAGCTCATCCACAACTTGTAGTTTTCAGAAAGACCCACAAAACCATTTGTAGCTACGGCCCAACGCGGGAGACCATCATAATACTTAGCCCACGTTAGAACCCGTGCTTGTGAAAAGGCCGCTACCTTAGGTGGTACCGTATCAGAAAAGGGATAGTCTGCCTTAAACCATATTGACGCATGACTCGGTAAGGGAAAATATTAATGGGACGAGATAGCCCCAACAAAGAAACATAAACCGATACATCCGAACCCCCTGTCATAGTAGTCAAACCCCACCATGGTACCACCCACTTAATAGAACAAATGCCATGAGTAAAAAAGGAGGTCCATTCGGCCTCGTCCTGGCCTTGGTGCAAGTATTTTCGGTTACCCAAGGCTATAGGGCGATAATGTTTAGGATTGACAAGAGCTTCCAAAAGTCTAAGCCGTTCCACGAGCCAAATCTGCAAAAAGCGGGCACGATCAAAAAATAATAAAAGAAAACGGTTCCTGGTGCGCAGTTTCAACGCCCAGGACCAGGCGCCGAAAATTCCAGCGCCCAGCCCTGGGCGCTGAAACTCGTTGTGTACGCAAAAATAAAAAACGTGTATACGTGCGCAAGGAAAAATCGATTACCTGCAGTAATAGGGGGCTTCCGTTAAAATGTTCAGATTTGGCATCCTTCTTCAGCTCATCCGCACTCAGCAAAGTCCCGGCAACAACCAACGGCATAATAGAATAGCAACTTTCCATCTGGCTAATCAAGGGGATCAACCTTATGTCACCGAACGCGCCATTGTTATTCGAAAGCAAATAGTGATTCAACAAGCAAAATACAAGGGCTCGAATATTCAATTTCTGTTCGGTCATATTCTTACTAGGCCTAAAGTGATGTTTTACAACTTTTGCCAAGTTAACCTCGTCACCTACAACAATTTCAGCAAACATGTTATCATCTAGTCCTAGGAAAGCCCCTATGGTTGTTTTACCTTCTTCAATAGTGCCAGGGGTAGCAGGAGTAGCATTAGTAGGATAACCAAGGATCGCAGCAAATTCACCTGGCAAAGGACATATTTCGTTGCCCCGAAAGGCAAAAACATGATGATCGGAGTCCCAAAAGCTTAGGGCAGCATGCAGAAAGTTATAATCAATGTTAATTTGTTGTAAGCCTAAAAGTGCCTCTAAGTGGTATTCTTTTAACAAAGCCTTTTCTGTGGGAGTAAGGGCCCTTAGCCAACGCCTAACAGTCCGTTGGAGTGAGAAAGTAGGGATCGACATGGCAAAAGCAATGAGTAATCAAAACACAGCAAAAAAGAGAGAAAGAAATTGACAGTGGTGGAAAATAGGGACGTATCTAGCCCCTATATATAGCTGAACGCACCCAGTGACATCCTGATCCCATTCGGAAACGTGTTAGGAAATCCGAAAGTCAAATATCACCAGGAAAAGACTTCTAGCGCCCATGGCTGGGCGCCGAAATGTTTAACGCCTAGCCTTGGGCGCCGGAATGCAGCCCAAGGCCCAGATTTCACAAAACGCGGAACAGGAAAGGACTTAAAACCGTGTTGCTAAACACGAGGCCCTATTGCAAGTAGGATCAAGCCCAAAAGCACCTTTAGCTCCCAAATAAGCAAAAATAAACATTAAAACTTGGTCGAAACTTAGACTTGTCTCAGAAAATGCTTATGCACACTTTTTAAATCAAAATAAATATCATGGTCATTCTTCGAAACACCAAAAATGTGTGTCGTTAACTCGTTGGTCTCCCAAATAAAAAATGTTTGTCTGTCAAAGGATTAATCCGGGCCAAGCTAAAACCGGATGTCGCCTGAAAACTGAAGTCGCACTCCACGGCTTCGCTAAAGTAGCACACTACTATAAAAGGTCGCTCGCGCATACGAGCATGACCCCAAACATGATTACAAGATGCGAAAAACGACCGACGAGCCCTAGTGCTTGGGGGCTCGCGAAAAAATATACTCCAACAAGGAGCGCACAATCAAAATCACATTCCCGGACTACGCCATACACCATCTCATGTTTGGATATCTCAAAAAAAAACCAGGTTCGACCTCAGAGAAAAGTCGTCATTGACACTTATGCATGGTCCTCTGATCAAAGACCAAGTAGTGGCAAAAATTGAGCCGTAAAGACTAGCTCAAAACCACGAAAGCAGACGGTCGCAAGACAAAGGTCCGTCAAAACCCGTTGTCAACCCACGTTCAGGTTACAACTAAATTCGAGCATCCCTCGAAAGAATTCGCTCTTGCAAGAATAAATAAAAGATATTCTCAAAAAAAAGAAATCACGAAGAAAAAAGTAGGAAACTTGCCCATCTTAGTGGGCAGGATCGCGTCACGAACCACGCGAGACCCAAACTGAAAAACGAATTCAGGGGCGTCCACCCTCAGCGGACAGGGCTCGCCCACCCGCAGCGGGCGGGGTCTGCGTCACTAGCCGCCCAGGTCCTCAGTTTTCGAAAAATAGAATCTTCAAAAACAAAATGAAATACGCTCTCCTTCTTCAGCCGGCGGGGTCTACGGCGCGAACCACGTAGGTCCTTATTTTCAAAAAAAATAAACACAAACAAATTTCGAAACAGATTCGTCCACTTCTATCGGACGGGGTGTCCACCCTTAGCGGACAGGCTCGCCATCTTTAGCCGGCGGGGTCTGCGTCACTAACCGCGCAGGTCCTTAGTCGCTGCAGCGATAACTCTTTTTGGTTTTCCATTTTTCCCAAAGAACGATGTGAGTAGCTTTCCTTTTTCCACAAAAAATTCAAAGATTGGTTTTCCGTTTTTTACAAAAAAAAGAACGATGTGCTGGATTTTCCTTCGCTTTACGTCCCATAAAAACAAGGGGGTTTTCTCGTTTAGCTAACCCTAAAAATGAGAATCTTTAAAAACATTTTTACCTCGTGATTGGGCTTGGCCAGGCCCAATTACACTTTACAGCTTTGATTTCGAAAACATCTGTAGCTACTCCCAATGACAAAGTGAGGGAGTTTCTACGCACCTTTAGATCCTTCCAATGACAAAGTGAGGAAGTTTCTATACTATCAGTTGACAAATCCCAATGACACGTGAGGGATATGTCAACACTTCAAAGTGATGACCCTTAAGTCAAATGTTATCACTCGGGGGCTCGTGAGACCCTCGCAAAAAACAGGTCACCATGGCTTGTGTGACGCACTCCGTCTAATACTTTGACCATCGTCTTACTCCAAGACTCAGTCAAAGTGGGGGCTAACTGTAGACACCTACTTTTGTCCCCATTTCCGAAAGGGAAAGGTTCGATGATGAAAACATAAATCTCCACTTGACAACGCATATCCTATAAAATAACGAATCTCAATAACCCTTCTCGTTTCACCCGAAACCTGCTATTTATAGAAACCTGCTATTTATGGAAACCTGCTAAAAATAGTAACTGCCGTAAAGGGTAGCTTCTAAAAGTGGCAAGTCATAAAAGATAGAAACCTGTCAGAATTAGGTGTTGCACTCCAACATAAATCCTAAATGAGATAGAAAACTGCGAGAATCCTATTCCTAATATGATTCGGAAATAAGACTTACGTATTAATTAAAATCCTAACGAGCCTAGAGTTCGTAACGGGCCCAGACGCATTCCGTCATGAAATTGATACGCACTAAAAGACTCGATTAAGTCTCAAACACTACGGATTTTAGGAATCCGAGTCTGACTAAGAAAACAGCTCAGACCCTATTTTCAACGCCTGGCTCTGGGCGCCGAAATCTTCGGCGCCCAGGCCTGGGCGCTGGAATTACCTGGGTACGTGTTTTTTTTCTAATTCTTTGTGGATTAGAGCTCTGCAATTCTATCTTTCCACAAACTCTTTTCTATAAATATAGCCCAAGTTCGACGTGAAATCACAACACACAATTCATATTTTGAGTATTGACTCCAACCCCTAGCCTAAGCCTCACGCTGCGAAATTGTTCACATGTTCTGTCGCAATCGATCTATAAATCGAACAGAACGTATCCTGTCCCATAATATGAGATTCGTTAAATAAAAAGGAGAAATAGCAAAGTCAAAGTGGTTAGTTTTCTGAGAACCGTGACGCACCTTTCAAGGGTGCGTCGTAATGTGTCCCTTTTCTATGATTTAATTGCTTTCCTCGCCCTTTTTATGAACTGTTAAACTAATTAAATCTGATTGTTCTACCACGCCTAACAAATATAATATTTTTGGGAAATTGGATTATCATGCTAGGCCCCTTAATGCTATTTAAATCAGATAATCGCGATCAATCTAGTATTATATGTTGCATTTTGCTAAAATCAACTCAGATTAGTTTAATAGTTAACGCATGTCCCTTCAATTATTTATGCTGAGCTAGTAAGGATATCCTGCCTCTGGAGTCATCGAAGAGCGAGTACTCCTCTCGGTAGTTACAGTCCCCCGAACCCTCAATCTCTACCCTGCAGGTGTACGTTGAGCGATCCCCACCACCAGGGATCACAAGGGAACCTACGGCCGTCGTGGTCAAACATAATTGCACTCCCTTTATGTCACGATAACCGGGTTTTGTCAGTTTTTCTCATTGTCGTTAAAAACTGAATGGCGACTCCTATATTACTAGTCAATTGGGTGTAAACTCACAGGAAATCCAATTACACTTGATTTGACAAAAAGAAGCGTCACACCCACGAGGGACGAGGTCACGCATTAGCCTCGTGCTTTTTCGACCCCCTCACTAGTACACCAATTTGAAAAAGACCATGTAGGATCTAAGCGTCCAATTTATGCCATTGTTCTATTGGATAACCAAGGAGAAAGTAGTTCTGCACGACAACATGGTTTGTAAACTACTACTATATAACCTTTTTTTCCCTCTGGTCTTCTTCCTAGTTTTTATTTTTAGATCAGCCTTGTTAAATCAGTCTGCATAATTTTGAAGCAGAATCACTGCATTTCTTTTTGTTCGTTCTGCTCATTTGGATGATTTGTCCTTTGTTTTGGGCTGGGGTCTGTTCATATTCTAATCTGATGGTCTGTTCAGATTAGAATCTGCTGGTCTGTTCAGATTAGAATCTTTCTGGTCAAATTCTAAATCTAAATATTATCTTAGTGCAGTCTGCTTTTAGACTTGACCTTCCCCTTGCGAGTGTTGCCAACAAAGAACCCAAGGAAAGAAAATGATGTTCATTTTCGAGGATAAGCCATTCACCTATATCCAATTGTTTGATAAATCCCAATGCAATACAACGTGTCCCTGCATTTGTCACTTTTGTTAGAAACTACAGCCCTTGGTCTCCTGTTCTGTAGCCCTTGCTCACCATCATCCCAAAACCAACCTGTCCATATGTTACCGAGGCATCTGTGTTCAGTTTATAGAGAGTCTGATCAGGTGGCTTCCACAGGGGGCATTCTTGCACATTCTGAACTGACATTGGTTGGTCCCGAACAGTTGCTGCTTTAAATTCACCCAAGAGGTGCACTATCTTTGTGCATGCTACCCCTGGGTCTTCTCTCTTCTTCTCAAACACCCATTTGTTCCTCATGTTCCATGTCATCCATATAATAATCTGCAGTTAGTTGTTCTGCAATGGTTCTGTATAATCGGCAGTTAGTTGTAATAGTTCTTCGTAATCTGCAGTTAGTTGTGGTTCTGGATAATCTGTAATGAGATTAAGTTCTTTAATAATGACATTGAATTGAAGGTCAAAGTCAAATTTAACTACAAGGAAGACTTTTGAGCTAGATATACCCGACTTAATGCTATTATAACAACCTTAAGTTTTCCTGACAGTTAAATTGTATTTTTAGCTGCATGAGTTCCCGTTTATTTCCTGACAGTTCCTGACAGTTTTTTTTTTAGTTGTTTAGTGTAATTATTTGGCACAAACACACTGTAATAGCTAGCAGAGGATTACACCTTTAGACCTTAGCTAATGCAAAGCAGAAAAAATAAGTAACTCTGTAAGTTAGTTGACGCTTTCTAGCTACGTCGGCTGATTTCATTACAACAATCAGAGACTGATGCTTAATCATTAGCCAATTGAATCAGATTATAATAAACTTGTAGGATAAATAGTGAATGATCGATACAAACTAATTCTCATATTTTCGATATTTGTTTTCTCATGATGTGCTTTTTCTCTTTTCTTTCTCTTAGGTGCTAAAAAGAAAGGTCGTGGACCGACTAATATGTTTGATGTCCATTCTCGCAAATTGGAAGCCCGTGTTCCTATCTATTGTAATGACAAAGGACAACCTATTGGTCCAGAAAAAGATAGGAAAGAGCTTACTCGGTTCTTAGGAACTATTGCTCATGACTACAATTGGGCCCCTTTAACTTACACAAATTGGAAAAAAGTTCCAAACAAGGACAAAATATGGGAGTATGTGAAAGTGAGTGTCATTTCTTTTATGTGTTATTTAGATTTATTTTTTCATTTTTGTATTAATACATCACTAACTTTTTATTTAGAGCAAGTACATCCTTCCACCTGAATCTGAAGAGTGGGTATATGAAACCCTTGATCAATCTTGGAGAGGATTCAAATGTAGGCTTAAAAAGATACATTATTGTGCATATGACAGCTATGAGGAGAGATTGGAACATCCGCCGGAGAGAGTGCCTGAAGCACATTTCAAAACACTTCTAGCTTATTGGGAGACTAATGCAGCAAAGGTAGGTTTGAGAATAACATATTCTTATGATTTTTAATTGTTTCCATGTCTAATATTAAATTTTTTTTCCTGTAAGAAAACAAGTTTGCAGAATTCGGAAAATTGCAAAGAGCAAGAAAATATGCACACAGTTGGTCCGGTGTCATTTGCCATGCGTTATGACAAGATGGTTTGAGATACATACCATATTTAGCTTAATATATCTATACATTGAATATGGAATGAAATACATATTTCATCCCTTTTTTTTCATTGTTACCTCAGTTGCGTGAAAATGGTAAGGCACCATCAAAAAGAGAGATGTTTGAAGAGACTCGTCATCGAAAAGAAGGAAAAGTTTATGATCGACCTTATGATGATACGCAAAAGAAGATAGTATGTATTTGGTATTCTTGTATTATGATTATTTATTCTATTGATCTGATTACTTTATTTAAGCTTACTAACCATGTATTTTAATATATGTAGCAAGCCATGCGGGAACTGGAGGCATTACAAGCTGATCAGAATAGTGAATCTCATAAGGATTCATTTGATGAAGTGATGGGAAATGCACCAGGTTCAAAAAGACTACATGGACTAGGTGTGTCCCGTAAGATGCAAAAAGATATAAAATCAAGTACATCTTTAATATTGTCAGACAAGGTCATGGACTCTATCAAAAAAGCTGTAACTGAAGACGTGCAAAAGGATATTATCACTCAAAGAGAGGAATTTGCAAAGGAAAGAGAAGCTCATGCTGCTGAAATGGAAAGAATGTCAAAGGAATTTGAGTTCCAAGCCTCAAAATTACAAAATATGATCAAGGAACCAGAAGAACCTGAAACTCTTGATTCAATCGCTGCTTCACTTGGTCGACTACGGAAAAAGGACCCTACCTTGACTGCAGAAAAGATTGCAGCAGTTTTGGTGTCTACCCTTTCAAGTGATGCATAAATAATTTCTACAGACCACTCTCTTTATTGGTCATGGTTATATATAGGTATGTTTTATAAAGCTTCTTTACTTATTTTGTTCTACATTGATTTAGAATTATGATGTTTGATGCTTGTGAAATTGCGATGTTTGATGATTGTGAGCTTTTGGTGTTTGATAATTGTGGAATTTTGGTGTTAGATGATTGTGAAAATAATGATATGATTAGGCGGTAAGTCCGTAATTAGGCAGGTCTTATTTGTGGATTGTGCTTGAGTTGTGTGTAGCTGTTCTGTTTCCAGTTAGCAGATTCTGATCTGTTTAGGATTTAGGGTTTTTCAGCTGTTTTGTTTACAGCTGTTCTGTTTAGGGTTTAGGGTTTTCAGTTGTTCCGTTTACAGTTATGTCCATAAGTAGTAGTTGTTCTGTTTCTGCAAGGTGGTTCCCGTGTTCAGGCAGTATTGCAACAAGTTCTTTTGGACTGATCGGTTTTCAGCTGTGTATGGTTTTCAGCTGTTGTACTGCCTGTGATGTATGAATGGGTCTGTCTGTGATTTCTTAAGTAGTAATAATGCATAGATGTATGAAATAGAAGTATGGAATGGAAATAATTATGAGAGTTTGGTACAAGATAAATAAAACAAAACAAAAAGAAAATGGTGGTTACAGCTAGGGACGGAGGGAGATTTGGACAAGTTTTGGTTTCTGGCTGAACATGCTTTTGTATATTATGTTAAGTTATCGCCTTTTGTTTTTTTTTTTAGCCGAGCCTTTACAAACTGGCCACAAAGCCAAAACAGCCAAAACAGCCACCAAAACTCCTACTTACAACTTAACTCAATCAACAGATTACTAAGATCAGCAGGAGTGGGCCTACTAAAATGTAAGAGTTGCAGAACCTTCTGCCACAAGTGATAAGATATAGAGAATTCAAAGAACATTCCACAGTTTCACCAGCTAATCCACATAGAAGGCAAGAGTCAGCAGCTTCTTATCACCTTTTGTTAATTGTTCACAAGTTGTTTTCTATTGTTGTACTACCTGCCACTTCATAACAGTCGGACAACAAATATGTAACCTTAGCAGAGAGTTCGAGAAATCATTGATTAGTTATCTGAAACCTCGTTTGCTTTTGGTATAGTGCTGCTAGTACTTGAGTGCATAAGTTGGTTCAAAGAATGTTTCTTCAGAGCATGGAATTGTCAGACCACCCATAAAATGATGAAACCCGAACTCTAGTTCGGCACGGTGTAGCATGCATCGGAATGCAGGGTAGCTTAAGTATGAAAGAGGCATAACATGTCTCTTCTTGTTAGCCTGATCACCTACACAAACTGGAATATGTTCAAAGCAGACAAGAATACATGCTTATATATTTTCTCATCTATTTTCTAGTAGCTTTTCAGATTCTGGTCTGCTGCTTGCTGTTCAGTTTTGTATGGCTCTGATATGCTGCTTGTTGTTTCAGTTCTGAAAGGCTCTATTTTTTTCTTGCTATTCAGTTCTATACGGCTTTGATTCTGATCTGCTGCTTGTTCAGTTCAGTTCCAGTTGGCAGATTTGTTTTGTTCAGGTGGGGGGGTTAGGTTTCTGCCCTTCATGTGCAATTGTGCTGCGTGTTTATGTTTCTTCCCGTGCAGCCGATGTGTGGTTTTCATCTGTTGTTTTGCCAAATTGATCATATTATTTCATTTGAATTACATGCATCAATTTTCCTATTATTTTTTTATTTTATTCTTTTTACAGGGTGGTAGATAGAAGGAGAATGGTAGATAAAAGGATGGCAAGAAGGGCATATATTGAATTTTTTTGGACTGATTTTTGGCAAATAAATTAAATACTAGATAGCTTTTAGATTGCTTGAACCATTAGTTTTTCGAGATTCATTAGTTTTCTAATTGATGTATTTATAAATTAACACTTGTTTTTGTTATTAGAATGATTGTTATGGATATTTTATTTTAATAATAAGTAGAACTTGATTTCAAATAAATGTTTTCTATTTATAGTAGGTTGATATTTTGGTATAATATTTTCATTTTAACGAGCTACTAAATAAATGAGTATGAAACTGTTGCTATAAGCTCACATTAAAACGTCGCAATAGATGTATCAAGAAACGTTGCTAACGACTTACATAAAAGTGTCGCAATAGGGTAGCAAGAAACGTTGCTATAGACTTATGTAAAAGTGTCGCAATAGCGGTATCAAGAAATGTCGCTATAGACGTCAAATGTGTTGCAATATTAGAGCAATAAACGTTGCTATAGACTATTGATAGTGCTGGTTTAGATAATAAAAGTGTTAGCCTAGACAATAAAACTGTTGCTTAAAATCCTAAATAATCGTTACTAAAACATAATAATTGTTGCCTTAGATATAATAAAACTGTTGGCAAAAGTTAAAAGTCGTTGCCTGAGAAAAGTGTTGCTAATGATAACTATGACAACAGTTTTACAATGTTGTTGCCTAATGCATCATAACTGTTTCCATAGAGTTATAGCAGCGCCACCTATTGGCAACGCCATATAAACAGTTGCTATAGGTCTATAGCAACATTTCATGGATCTTTGTCAACACATTTAGGCCGTTACTATAGCTCTATTTTGTAGTAGTGTGGAATCTTATCAGAATTGACTCCTCCCAGAACACCTCAATTGAACGTTGTGTCAGAACGGAGGAACATGACCTTGCTAGACATGGTTCGATCAATGATGGGTCAGGCCGAACTTCCAATAGAATTTTGGGGACATGCACTAAATACAGTTGCACTCACACAAAATAGAGGTCCGTCTAAAGCTGTCGAAAAGACTCCATATGAGTTATGGTTTGGAAAGCCTCCAAAAGTGTATTTTCTTATAATTTGGGGTTGTGAAGTAACGTCAAACGATTAATTTCAGACAAACTTCAACCGAAATCTAACAAATGTATCCTTGTGGGCTACCCAAAGGAAACAAGGGGTATTACTTCTACAATACATCTGAGAACAAGGTGTTTGTTGCTCGAGATGATATCTTTTGGAAAAAAATCACATTTCCAAAATGACAAGTGGGAGAAAAGTAGACCTCAAATAAATTCAAGTCGAACAACAAACTCTAGAAAATGTTCAAGGACACTCAGGTTGAAACTCAGAGATCTTTAGAAGTATCTGGTGAGAATCAAGATCCAACTAGAAATGTAACCCCGCGTAGATCCAGAGATATAGGTCTCAACCAGGAAGATACATAGGTATTTTAACGAATGAGAGCCATGAATTCTATTACTGGAAAGCAATGAACCTGCGACTTAAAAACAAGCTATGACAAGCCCTAGATCGAAGGAGTGGCAAGAAGCCATGCAATCTGAATTAGACTCCATGTCTGAAAACCAAGTTTGGGATTTGGTCGATTTTCCAGATGGCTACCAAGCCATAGGAAGCAAATGGGTTTTCAAACTGAAAAATGACAAGGATGGGAAACTAGAAGTTTTCGAAGCTAGATTGGTTGCAAAAGGATACAGGCAAGATTATGATGAAACCTTTTCACCAGTTGCAATGCTAAATTCTATTCGGATAATGTTAGAATCGCTCCATATTACGATTACGAAATATGGCAGATGGATGTCAAAACCGCTTTTTTAAACAATGTTTTAACATAAATTGTGTTTATGACACTGCCTGAGGGTTTTGAGGATCTAGAAAATGCTAAAAAGGTATGCAAGCTTAAGAAATCCATTTATGGATTGAAGCAAAAATCAAGGAGCTGGAATATAAGTTTTGATGAAGCAGTCAGTGACTTTGGCTTCGTCAAGAACGCAGACGAATCTTGTGTGTACAAGCAAGTCAATGGGAACAAAATTTCTTACCTAATATTGTATGTCAATGACATATTACTTATCCGAAATGACATTCCTATGTTGAACTCTTTAAAGATTTGGCTTGGGAAATGTTTTTCGATGAAGGATCTAGGAGAAGCACAGTACATATTGGGCATCAAGATCTACAGAGATAGATCTAAAAGGATTATTTGACTTAGTCAAAGCACTTATATCAGTAAGGTGCTTGAAAGGTTCAAAATGGTTGACTCCAATCGAGGCTACCTACCCATGTCTCATGGAATGACTCTAAGCAAGACTCGGTGCCCAAAAACACTGGATGAGCGAAGACGAATGAATGGGATTCCATATGCATCATTGATTGGTTCAATATTGTATGTCATGATATGTACACGCCGGGATGTTGCGTACTCACTCAGTGCTACAAGCAGATACTAGTCATACCTGGGAGAGGCACATTGGATTGCTGCCAAGAACATTCTGAAGTACCTGAAAAGGCACAAAGGTGATTTCATGGTCTATGGTGGAGATGATGAATTAATTGTTAAAGGTTATATGGACACAAGTTTCCAAATCGACAAAGATGATTTCAGATCTGGGTTTGTCTTCTGCCTCAACGGAGGTGCAGTAAGCTGGAAAAGTGCTAAATAGAGCACCATTGCGGATTCTACAACTGAAGTGGAGTACATTGATGCACATGAAGCAGAAAAGGAAGCTATTTGGCTAAGCAAATTCATAGGTGAACTTGGTGTAGTCCCCTCCATTAAAGGACCAATAGCTTTATATTGTGACAATAATGGAGCTATTGCACAGGCAAAGGAGCCTAGACACCACCAGAGAGTCAAGCATGTACTTCGTAGATTTCACCTTCTACGAGAGTTCGTGGAGACAAAAGAAGTCGAGATAAGAAAGATTGGAACTGACGACAACATCTCAGATCCATTAACTAAACCTCTGCCGCAAGCGAAGCACAACTCGCACACTGCAGCTATGGGAATCAAGCATGTTGGAGAATGGCTTTCATGTCCTTACTGAATGTTTTAAAGTTTTAGAGTTTAATACTTTGTAAAAAAAATTGGTTAACCATTCATAGAAATGAATAGAATTTATTTTTCCATTTAAATTTTGTGGTTTATTAAATGATGAGTCCTTTCAATTTGACAATATATTCAAGGTAGACAGTCAGGACTAGTCGTGTGACTAAGAAATGTCTATCAAATGAACTTGAATATCAAAAGTTGAAAATGGTCCCTGGTCGGAAGTTTTCTATAAAGGTGGACTCATATAAAACACTAGAAGACTAGAATGCAAGATGACTAGATGTTCTGTTTCTTGAACTATGTGGACATGGCAATGTCGCAATCATTTGCATAGATACTTACTTGAGGAGATTAGTGTCGGAAAGACCTATTAAACTTTACTGTAAGAGTTAAAAATTTCTCAATAGTAAATTTCATTATATTTTTAGACACTAATCCTCAATACCTGAGTGATTTGAGATTATTTGTTTGAGAATTGGTTACCTTGAAGTTGTCAAGCGTCGCACCGTAAAAGGAGACTATAACGGCAACGCTCAGGTAATCACCTATCATACGAAGTCTAACCTCAAGATCAAAAGATTGGGATTGTCCTCCCATAAATCGGGATGAGATGCCGAAAGTTGTACAAGGCCACTTGGAGAGCTAGAAACTGAAAATTGCATGGTCGTGCTCACATGAATCATAGGCTATGATTATCTATTTATTTGATCAGTTAAACTCTGAAACCGAGAAATAATTCTGGACATAATAAGGATGACTACTCTTACCTTATGTTCATGAGCAGGCATCAAGCGACAAAGGAATTAGGAAATGCACACTTGTCCCTAAGGACAAGTGGGAGACTGAATGAAATAATGCCCTTGGTCTAAGTTTGCATTTAATTCATTTAACGCTAAGTCTAATAAATGCGGTTCAGTATTAATTAACAAGTTAATAATTCAGTGAGTTCAACTAAACTGGATGCCTAGCTAGAGGCCGCTTAAGTTCAAGTGGAATTAATAATATTAGTCCACAACTTACTCTTGACTGAACCCGTAGGGTCACACAAATAGTACGTGAATGGATCAAGTATTTAAGTGACTATATTATTCATTAAGTACTGTATTTATGATCATTCAGAAATGACGGATCTCGGTTCCGGTGGGAGCTGAAATCGTCAAAAGGCAAAGTAAAGAATATTCCGGAAATGAAGATATTGCTGGAAACGGAAATATGGTTCATGACGGAAATATAAATATTATCCAAGTCGTAGATGTTACCGAAAACAGAAACATGGATCGTATCAGAAAATATTATCGGAAATAGAAATATTGCCGGAAACGGAAATATTGCCGGAATCGGAAATATTGTCAGAATAGGAAACTATTTTTGGAATCGGAAATATTAACGGAAACGTAAATATTTGATCGAAACGGAAATACATTGCGGAATCGAAAAACGAATCGGAAACCAGCCTGCCCATCGCTCGACAAGCAAAAGGCCGAGCGCACAACACTAGGCACGAAGCCCAGCACGGGCGCCAAGCTGTGTGCGATGGGCCTAGAGCGCTGTGGGCCGCAGCGAGCCAAGGCAAGCAGCAGCAAGCCAAGGCAAGCAGCAGCGCGTATGGCCGAGGCAAAATGGCAGCGCGCGCTGGCCTTGGGCCAGCAGCGACTGCGTTTGGGCATAGCCAGGCACGCGCGCCAACTTGGCCCTTGTGGCTGCGTTGGTTGTTTCGTCTTGGGCTTCAAGCAATGTCTGATTACTTAGTCGCCAAGTAACTTTGGCTTTGAGTATTAGTTTTCCTAGTCCTAGTAGAATTGGATTAATTAAGAGTTTAATTATTGCTACATTGGTTAAGAATTTTAATCCTAATGGGATTGGTAATTGTTTTCCTAGTAAGACTCAAATTCCTTATTTCCTACTCTATAAATATGAGGCTTGTCCTCTACATCAAATCATATTCTTTACTTATATTTTGTTAAAGGGAGAACATAGTTTATAGCCTAACCCGAGTGCATAATACCTTAGTAATATCCTAGTTGGTTGAACCTAAGGCGGATTCGAACGTGTAGTGGACTTTCTACGGAGGGGCGACACTTGGAGCTCTAAAGACTTGTTCTTGTTTGGTTCGGGAGCAGCTAGGGAAGGCACGTATCACATTGTATGTAACCTGAATTATGATAATTGACTATGTGGAAATTAATTTGGATTCCTGACTTTATGGTTTTTTCGCATGAATTATATTGTTTGTATTATTCATAACCTAACATGGACAACACGACCCCGTCACGGCGCATAACATAAAACACAGTACAAAACAAATGACGACGAAACCAAGCTAAGTCTTCTATTCTTTTTCCTTTCCCTTTTCTTTTCCTTATTTCCATTACTGACTTAGGCATCGGAGGGTCATTGGCTACACCGACGGCCAACCCTAACGCCATCATTTCGTTTTACAGGACACGAAAGTTGGTAGTACAGCTGTAGGGGGTGTTTTTTTCCGTTCCCTACAAGGGGGGTGTTGGCCGGCTCGTTTAGAGAACCGTTTGAATTTTTGCACCTCGAAGGAATCGCCACCAACCTTTATTTTAGGTCTTGTTTTGAAAGACCGAAAATGACTCTATTTTTTGATAAGGCCTTGAATCCTTGAAACGGATGGGTGAGATCCGGGCTCGGGAACGAAAATGCTTATTCGGCGAGCTTTAGAAATATTCAAGTACGTTGGCACAACATTAATTCGAAAATAAACCCTAGATTAGACTATGTGGGTTTGAAATTTTAGAGCAAAATAGAATTTCTAATTGTACGGTGGTCACTTTGCTTTAAAGATTGATTTAAGGAACCTAAGGCCGGTTTGTCCAAAAATATCTTCGTTAAGCGTGATGTAACCTTTGTATTTTGTTGTATTTAGCATGTTGGTGATGAAAGCAATAAAGCACATAAAGCAACATCACAATACTAAATAAAGTGCGGAATTAATAAATACAAGACCCCTAGAAAAGGACTAGGGAGTAGGTCCACATTGCCTAAAAATGGACTAGGCAAGTAAAGGTGCGGAATTGAAAGTGCGGAATTGAAATTGCGGAATTGAAATTGCTATATTGAAAGTGAGATATTGAAAGTGCGATATTGAAAGGTGCGATATTGAAATTGAAATATTGAAAGGTGCATAATTTAAATTTGTACTTGGGCACAAGAGATTCGAACACCAAGCGGCTCCTTATAAATAAGTGCGCCCGACACAAATTCAAAGCCAAAAATCTCAACTTGGGAGAGGTTTCTCAACCCAAATATCCTAGATTTTGCATATTAAACTTGAAATTGAAAGCTTGAATATTGAAATGTTTGAACATGGAATGATTGAAATTTGAACTTGAAATGATTGAAATTTGAACTTGAAATGATCCTAGTTTAGGGAAATAACTATGAATAACCCTAAACATGGCAAGATCTTTGAAAATTGAAGACTTGAACTTGTATATTTGTAGACACCTAATTTGTGTCTCCCCTTTGGGATGATGACGATACCATTATCCTTGTTAGGCGATTGGAGTAACTCCAGGCGGAAATCCCAATTGCTAAGAACACCTCCAAAATCCAAGGTCCAAAATCCAATCCCCGAGACCGTTCCCCTCCCGGAACTCGGTACAAAATACAACTTCCAAAATCCAATTTCAAAATCCAAGTCCAATATCAATTAGTAGACCATCCCATTGGTCTTACTAGGCTTTTTCCACTCAAAATCATATAAGGCAAGTCAAATTCGGGCGCCGACCCACAAAACCGAGCTTGCCGGGCCCCGTCCCGTAAAACTGGAATTCAATAACCCAAGAAAGGCTTGTTTTTAGACGCAAATTCAAGTCTTAACCTCGAAGAAAACACTACATGCCAAACATCGTACTATTCGTACGAAGGTACACCCATGCAAGACAAATCAAGGACGGCATCTTTCCGTCCTTTTTGGCGGCATTCAGGCAATGTTAGCAGCGCACAGCGCTGGCCTGGCGCCAGGCGCTGGCGTTTTGCACCACTCGCTCCTATAAATACCCCTCATTTCCATCGAAAAAAGGGGGAGCACAACATATACAATGTCGTAATTTCGACATTACTCCTCACAATACAAACTCAAAAACTCCTCAAAAACACATACGAAATTCCTAAATTCAAAAGCAATTGGGAGCTCGTGCCTAAGCCTAACTAGGTAAATCCGAATCCCATTTCAATCAATCATGCTATTTTGATTTCAAATGATTAGCAAGTTGGTGTTTTTTTGCCTTAAAAAACACTACTTGCAACAATCATACATGCTTTTTCAAAAAATACAAACTTTTTCAAAATACAAAATACAAACTTTCAAGATTCAAGGATGTTCAAAGTTGCTTACATTCATCTCTTTGAACTAGAATAACCTTCAAGTGTGGAGTAATCAAAGATGACACCTTTTAGCATTTAAAGGTTTAGTCTTTTTAGATTCAAGACTTCATTTTTCAATATACAAGTTCAAGTTTTCAATTTTCAAGATCCCACCATGTTTAGGGTTGTTCATAACTACCTCTCTAAACTAGGATCATTTCAAGTTCAAATTTCAATCATTTCAAGTTCAAACATTTCAATATTCAAGTTTTCAATTTCAAGTTTAACATGCAAAATCTAGGATATTTGGGTCGAGCAACCTCTCCCAAGTTGAGATTTTTGGATTTGAATTCGTGTCGGGCGCACTTATTTTTAAGGAGCCACTTGGCGTTCGAATCTCATGTGCCCAAGTACAAATTTCAATTATGCACCTTTCAATATCGCAATTTTAATATCGCACCTTTCAATATTGCACTTTCAATATCGCACTTTCAATATCGCACTTTCAATACCGCAATTTCTATACCGCAATTTCAATTTGCACTTTCAATTCCGCACCTTTACTTGCCTAGTCCATTTCTAGGCAATGTGGACCTACTCCCTAGTCCTTTTCTAGGGGGTCTTGTATTTACTAATTCCGCACTTTTTTTAGTTTTGTGATGTTGCTTTATGTGCTTTATCGCTTTCATCACCAACATGCTAAATACAACAAAATACAAAGGTTACATCAGGCTTAACGAAGATATTTTTGGACAAACCGGCCTTAGGTTCCTTAAATCAATCTGTAAAGCAAAGTGACCACCGTACAATTAGAAATCCTATTTTGCTCTAAATTTCAAACCCACATAGTCTAATCTTAGGGTTTGTTTTCGAAATAATGTTGTGCCAACGTACTTGAATATTTCTAAAGCTCGCCAAATAAGCATTTTCGTTCCCGATCCCGGATCTCACCCATCTGTTTCAAGGATTCAAGGCCTTATCCAAAAATAGAGTCATTTTGCGGTCTTCCCAAACGGGACCTAAAATAAAGGTTGGTGGCGCCTCCTTCGAGGTGCAAAAAACAATTCAACGGTTCTCTAAACGAACAGCCGCGTGCCAACCCCCCTTGTAGGAAACGGGAATTTAAAAAAAAAAAACCCCCCTACAATTCTGGCGACTCTGCTGGGGAATCTTTTCTAATTCCAATTTCGAAAATGAGAGCAGATTTCGAGCAACCAGCCACTGATCTGCCGAAGTACTGGATTCCAGCATTGGCGCCAGGCGCAGCCCCTGCGCCCAACGCCACTGCCTGCATCCAGGACAGTGTCTCACAGTGGCTTGTCGCCCACTTTTGCTCAACTTTTCGTGTTGGGAGTTAGTCTGTTTTAGCATCTGGAAGGACGCTCCCAAGCCTTGTGAACGAGTGCCGAAAAACGGGCTTTACAAATACAAATTCAAGTACGATTTCAATTTTAATTTCTAGGCATTTCATGCATTTTTCGAAAACCATATTGTGCAAATTGAATTTCTATCTTTGCCCAAACGGATGTGTTCTACATTCGTGCTAGCCCCGGGGGCAACGAAATGGTGACTCTCCATACAGTTCCCGACCAAAGTGTGTGACCATTTCCGCGCCTACCGAAACATGGCATTTGCTTGACATTCCCGATGTCAAGTATGGAGGCCGTCTGCCAACACACACTTCCCTTAGGCGGATGTGAATGCTTTTCGCCGGATCCGTCTCTTAGCCGAGTACCTTTTTGACACCCAAAGCTGACCACTTGCATCATACAAAAACTTAGACCGACC
Organism: Spinacia oleracea; assembly: GCF_020520425.1. Classification (NCBI taxonomy): domain Eukaryota; kingdom Viridiplantae; phylum Streptophyta; class Magnoliopsida; order Caryophyllales; family Amaranthaceae; genus Spinacia; species Spinacia oleracea. Next base: position 143,787,247 of record NC_079489.1, read on the forward strand.
TTAGGTTGAGAACTTTGCATGTCGCATTCATATTCATGATTAGTGTGACAACGTGCTACTTGTGCATTGTGTGGGCATCTTTGCACGCGTGAATGGCTAACCTCGAGTTCTAGCTTGCCAAAACCAATTAGCCTCCAACTAGGAAACCAAACCCCTAGGAGCATCATTCAAACCTCATGCATCTAAATCGCCGATTTTAGGGTCTTTAGGAGTGTCACTCCATTTGATTCAAAACCCTTAAACACGCCTCACGCACAAATGCCAAAATCAAAATCAATCCAACGACGTCATAATGCCGGATTTTCGAGTCAAAATTCCAAGTTCCAAGTTCAAAATGCAATCCAACAGCGTCATAATGCCGGATTTTCTAGTCCAAATTCCGAGTTTCAAGTTCAATCCAAATTTTCTTGTCCAAAACCTCATTTTTCAAGTCCCAATCCAACGACGCCATAATGCCGGATTTTCTAGTTCAAATTTCGAGTTTCAAGTCAAGACTCAATCCAACGACGTCATAATGCCGGGTCTTCAATTCTAAATTTCAAGCTTCCCGTTCAAAGCCCAATTTCCTAGTCCAAAACCTCAATTGTCAAGTCCAAATCCAACGGCGTCATAATGCCGGATTTTCTAGTTCAAGTTTCGAGTTTCAAAGTTTCAATTCAAAACCCAAATCCAACGGCTTCATAATGTCGGATTCTCCAGCCAAATTTCAAGATCAAATCCAACGGCGTCATGCCGGATTCCCTATTTCAAACGTTCAAGTCTTCAAACCTCAAACTCAAGTTGCTAACTCCAATCTCAAAACCTCAAGTTCAAATATCCAAACTCATTGCCGACACAATGTCGAATTTTCAACTCAAACCTCAAGTTCTATGTTCAACCTATCGAACCTCAAGTCCTATAATTCAAAATTCCAAGTCCACGGCAGCATAAGGGCGGACTTTCAAATTTCCAAATTAAATTCAATCCCTCAACTCCATGGCGGCATAATGCCGGAGTTTTCAAAATACAAAGCCTCATGGTCTACATACAAAGTGCGTCTTTTCCATTTCAAAATTCAAACTTCAAGTCAAATTCAAACTTCTAGCTTATCTTCAAGTTACAAAAAATCCTCGCCTTCCCAATACAAAAGTCAAAATACTTCCAACGGGTTGAAAATCCCCAATAATAATACAAGTCCAATTGTTCAATTGGGTTGAAAATCCCCAGAAATAATAAAAGTTCAATATTCCTTCCAACGGGTTGAAAATCCCCAGAAATAATACAAGTTCAAGATTCCATCTACGGGTTGAAAATCCCCTGAAATAATACAAATTCCAATCGGTTGAAATTCCCTTCAAATACTCCAATTCCCATGGGTTGAGATTCCCCTAAAATATTGACGGGTTGAAAATCCCCTGAAATAATACGAATTCCAATGGGTTGAAAATCCCTTCAAATACTACAATTCCAATGGGCGAAATAATACAAAACCAGTTCTCTTTCAAGCTGGTTGAAATTCCCTTCAAATATTCCAAGTCCAATGGGTTGAAATTCCCTTGAAAATTCAATTTCCTAGTACAAGTCCAATTTCCAAATCCTAGAGCGGGTTGAAATCCCCTTCAAATAAGTCCAATTTCCAATAGGTCGAAATATTCCTTTTCGATTTCCTAAATTCTAGTACAAAGAGTCAACTTTCACAAAAGAATGAAGGCTCCTCTCAAACATTTCCAACGGGTTGCAAATCCCGAATACAAGTACAAAATCCAAAATCCCGAATCTTCGGAGTGACACTTAGAGTCAAGTCTAGGTCTCATTCATTGCATGCATATCATATCATGTGTCGGGAAGTCCAAGTTCTAAAATTGTCTGGTGTGTCCTAACTAGGAGTCCGAAGATCCTGTGGGTTCGTCGAAGAGGAGAAAGGTTGAAAAGAAATCCATCAGCCCTAGCTTCCCTCATAACCGGCATCGAACGAGCAGTCAGCTCATCTTCTACAAATCAAGCTTCAAGTCCCTCTCAAAGAATCAATTAAAATGGCAAAATGTTCAAGATTACTGTGGGCGAAAGATTTATGATGAGCGAGTCCGAATCAGAGGATGAGTCTGGATCCGAGTCTAGTTACGAGTCTAAGAGTCTAGGGCTAGATTCTTGCATCAATCAAGAGCCTCTAAAGGCCGAGCTTCAAGTCAAAACAGTCGATGTAATGATTGCTGATTTCAATAACACTTCAATTTCTACTTAATCTTCGAGTCCTAATTCAAAACACAATTCTAATCCAAACAACTTTGCTTTACAAGAAACTGACTTTGAATTTCTAAAAGCTATCGAAAATCATGAAAACAGGACGCCCATAATTGAGGAAACATAAAAAATCAACCTTTCTAACAATGGTGACTCAAAACTAGTTCAGATTGGTTTAACTCTTTCTCAAGCAGAGCGGGACGATCTTATCAAGCTACTTTCAGAGTATGTAGACGTCTTTGCATGGTCCTATCATGATATGCCAGGGGTTGATCCAAGCATCGGTCAGCATACAATTCCCCTTATTCCAGGTTCAAAACCCATAAAGCAGAAACTCCGTCGCATGAATCCGGATGTTTCCCTCAAAATTTGAGCAGATAGAGGTCGGGTTTATTCGAGAAACAAAATATCCACAATGGATCGCAAATGTCGTCCCAGTTCCAAAGAAAGATGTCAAAGTACGAATGTGTGTGGACTACATGGATCTTAACAGGGCCAGCCCTAAAGACGGTTTTCCATTGGCTCACATCGACATCTTGGTCGACAACACCGCAAATCACGCCTTACTCTCTTTTATGGACGGGTACGCAGGCTATAATCAGATTCTCATGGCAGAGAAAGACATGGAGAAAACAACCTTCATCACTCAGTGGGGTACATATTGCTATACAGTTATGCCGTTCGGACTAAAGAACGAAGGAGCAACCTACCAAAGAACAGCAACAGCTATCATGAGCGATATGATTCACAGGGAAATTGAGGTATATGTCGACGACATGATTGTCAAATCCAAAGAACGGAACGAGCATACCTCAGTACTTCAAAAGTTTTTCAACAGGCTCAGACAATATAATATGAGGCTCAATCCTCAAAAGTGCGCATTCGGGGTAACGTCAGGCAAGTTGCTCGGATATGTTATCAGCTCTCGTGGAATAGAGGCTGACCCTTCAAAAATCAAGGCAATTCTCGAGATGCAACCACCAACGAATGAAAAGGAAATTCGAGGTTTTCTCGGCAGACTACAATATATCATCAGGTTCATTTCAAGACTCACAATGATCTGTGAACCAGTATTTCGAAAGCTCCGAAAAAGCGAGCCCAAAGTGTGGGATGACGATTGTCAGCATGCATTCGAAACAATCAAAAGCTACCTTTCTAACCCACTAGTACTAAAACCAGCAATGCCAGGGATTCCCCTCAGGCTCTACCTCACAACAACTAATTCGGCAGTGGGGGCTATGCTTGCTCAAGAAATCGAAGGCAAGAAGAATGCCGTATACTACATAAGCAAAAAACTGATCGAGTACGAGACCAAATACACTCAGCTCGAGAAACTCAGCATCGCCTTGGTTTGGGCCACAAAGAAACTGAGGCACTACATGCTCTCCCATACAATACATGTGATCAGCAAAGTCGATCCTCTCAAATATCTATTCGAGAAACCAGCACTCAACGGACGTTTATCTAGATGGTTAGTCATGCTAGCAGAATTCGACCTCAAATACATTCCACAGAAATCTATCAAGGGTTCAGCAGTCTCAGATTTCCTAGCCGACTGTCCTGTCGAGGCAGAAGAGGAAGATTTTGACTTACCCGACGAGCAAATCTTAATGACCAGTGATGACAGTTGGTCAATGCATTTTGATGGTGCCTCCAATCAGAACAGATGTGGTGTTGGAGTAATTCTAGTTGCCCCAGACGGCACGCACATTCCTATATCAGCAAAACTACAATTCAACGTCACAAACAATGCGGCAGAATATGAAGCATGCATCATGGGCCTGGAAGCCGCCTTAGCCCTAGGTGTCCAGAAACTTCGAGTGTACGGGGATTCCTCCCTAATCATCAATCAAATTTCCGGCAAATGGAAAGTAAGGAGCGAGAGCCTGGCTCCATACCAGTCTTACCTTGAGCAGTTGTCCGAACAAATAGAAGAGCTTCGCTATGCATACCTCCCGAGAGAGGAGAATCAATTCGCCGATGCACTGGCAAAACTGGCCTCAATGATCAACATTCCAAGCGGCATGGCTGAAATGCCACTTACAATTGAAACACGTCAAGAAGCAGCATATGTCCATGCTATTGACAACGTCGAGCAAGACGAAGAGGAACCTTGGTTTACAGACATCCAAAGGTATCTACAAAGTTCGGAGTATCCCCCACACTTTTCCAGCAAGAATCGAAGGGCACTACGACTACAATCAGCCAATTTCGTCATAGAAGGCGGCATTCTATACAAAAGGTCCCTTAAAGGTCCTAACCTCCGATGTGTTGACAAGCACGAAGCTCAAAGAGTCATGGACAACATACATGCAGGAGTCTGTGGCACCCACATGAATGGGAAAATGCTAGCTCTCAAGATCGTCATGGCACGATACTACTAGACTACCCTCGCAAGAAATGTCCCACATGCCAAAAGTGTGCGAATCTGAAGCACATTCCTCCATCACTACTATACTCTCAATCATCACCGTGGCCATTCTCAGCCTGGGGTATCGACGTCTTCGGCAAAGTCACTCCAACAGGTACCGGGGGTCATGAGTTCATACTGGTCGCCATTGACTATTTCACCAAATGGGTCGAAGCCAGATCATTCAAAGTATTGGGTTCCAAACAAGTGGACCAGTTCATACTGTAGGGGAATACAGTTGAACATAATAACATGTGCAGAACAATCCCCAAAGCCAGGAAACATGTATAAAGCACAGATTAAGCAAACTTACATTCGAAGCGTGTTTTCCACAATAATCTGTCAACGAACACGAACAAAGAACTCCACTTGTCGTTCCTCTACTTGGTTCACCGACACGTCAGATCCGTCTTAATTATCGTAGCTTAGACAATCAATCAAGATACTTTGCTTTTGGGAAGAATTCACTTTGGAGGCACATAGAGAATTAGGGTTCTCTGTGTCTCTAGGGTTTGAGTAATATGAATTGTGTGTTGTTGGAATAATACAATTGACCTATTGTATTAATGATGTAACCGGCCAAGAACCAAAGCCTTGACCAGCCACATCACGCAAGCACACACGGACCGCACGCCCGCGCCCAGCGACACACTGCAGGCCGAAGCCCACAGCGCGTGCGCCGAGCAGCTGGGCCGTGGGCCTTTCTCGCTCGTCGCTGCGATGTGTTGTTGCGTGCTGGCGCCCAATGGGCTGGCCTTGCTCGCCTTTGCTCGCGAGCTTGCTGGTTCGTTAGGCCTTGCACGCTTACCTGCTTGGTCGACGGGCCGAAAAATCCGATGCCCTTCGTATTCGCGATTTAATATATTTCCGATATATTAATTATCATTTCGTATACGACGAATCACCGTCGTAAGATACGATTTATTCGTGTCTCCCAACTTACGAATATTCGCGATATGATATACGATTCCGACAAAGGTCGTATCGTATAATACGTTTCCAACTAATTCCCGAAAAGCTATTAAATGAATTTCCGATTCATTTAATCCGGTGATCTGTTACGTGTCATTGGTGTGACCTTGTAGGTTCAGTCAAGAGTAAGTTGTGAGTTCAATATCCATTAGAACTCACTGATCGGAAGCATTGCTCCAGCTAGCTGTTCCGATCACTTGATCTCACTGAATTAATTGTTCGCAATTAATCTGAACCTTGGTATTAGACTTAATGCACCTTGGGTGAAGGACATATTTCATTCAATCTCCCACTTGTCATTCAGACAAGTGTGCATCCACATTCCTTTGTCACTTAGTGTTACTTACTGAACATAAGGTAAGATCCAAGCCATCCTTATTAGGTCCTGAAGTGTTTCTCGGATCACAGAGTTCAACTGTCAAACTTGTGTAGAAGGTTAAGCCTAACCATTCTGAGCACGGCCAAGCATTTTACAGTATCTAACTCTCCGAGAGGCCTTGTTACACAACAACACCATATCCTATCAAATATAGGAGGACAATCCATTCTTGCAATCTATGAACACTCACTTTGATTCATAGTACGCCCAATAACTACTTTTATAGCCTCCTTTTACGGTGCGACGTTTAGCTAGTAACAAAGCGAACTAATTCTGAAACGAGCAGACATAATCGCTCATGTTCTGAGGAACGGTTTCTAATCACCATTAATGAGAACTTTAATCTCTTAAAGCGTTCTCATGGTCAATCCGATACATGATCCAATAAGTATCTATGCAAAAGATTCTAACATCCAGTCACTCTAGTTCAAGAAATAGAACTAAGTAATCTACTTGCAATCTAATCTTCATTAGTCATTGGTCGTCCACCTTTCAATGACCTGGATTAGGGATCCTTTGTGACTTCAATATTCAAGTTCACTTATGGGTGTTTCTTTGTCGAAGAATCCATCTTGACATCCCATTTGAATGATTTGAATCACATGGACTTATCATTTAATTCTAAACCATAATTAAATGAATATGAAATAAATAAATTTCATAAATATGAAATGGTTAAACCAATTGTTTTAAACATAGATCTAACAGATGTTCTTAAACAATACTTAGAAAATCAAAGTCATTCTCCAACATGCTTGATTCCCATGGTTGCTACTTGTGCGTTGTGTTTCACTTGTGGCAACGGTTTGGTCATTGGATCCGCGACGTTGTCGTCAGTTCCAACCTTGTAAATCTCGATTTCCTTTCTTTCAACGATCTCTCGAAGTATATGAAATCGCCGCAGTACGTGCTTGGACTTCTGGTGGCTCCTAGGCTCCTTTGCCTGGGCAATGGCTCCGCTATTGTCGCAATATAAAGCCACTGGTCCTTTAATGGAGGGGACAACACCAAGTTCTTCGATGAACTTCCGAATCCAAACAGCTTCCTTTGCTGCTTCTGAGGCAGCAATGTACTCGGCTTCAGTTGTAGAATCCGCAATAGTGCTTTGCTTAGCACTTTTCCAGCTAACTGCTCCGTCGTTGAGGCAGAACACAAACCCAAAATGTGATCTGAAATCATCTCTGTCGGTTTGAAAGCATGCGTCTGTATAGCCCTTAACAATCAACTCATCTGTACCACCATAAACCAGAAACTGATCCTTAGTCCTTTTTAGGTACTTTAGGATGTTCTTGGCAGCAGTCCTATGCGCCTCACCTGGTTCTGACTGGTACCTGCTCGTTGCACTGAGTGCGAACGAAACATCCGGCCTTGTACAAATCATAGCATACATGATGGATCCAATAGCCGAAGCATATGGAATTCCACTCATCTTTCTACGCTCATCAGATGTTTTGGGACACTGATTCTTGCTTAGACATATGCCATGTGACATGGGTAAATGGCCTCTTTTGGCTTCCATCATATTGAACCTAGCTAGCACTTTGTCACTGTAAGTGCTTTGGCTTAGTCCAATCATCCTCTTAGATCTATCCCTATAGATCTTGATGCCCAATATGTAATGTGCCTCTCCTAATTCCTTCATTGAGAAACACTTCCCGAGCCAAGTCTTTACAGACTCCAACATAGGAATGTCGTTTCCAATAAGCAGTATGTCGTCAACATACAAGACTAGGAATGCAATTTTACTCCCACTGACCTTCTTGTATACACAAGATTCGTCCTGATTCTTGATGAAGCCAAACTTATTGACTGCTTCATCAAATCGTTTATTCCAACTCCTTGATGCCTGCTTTAGTCCGTAGATGGTCTTCTTAAGCTTGCATACCTTTCCTTGGTTCTTTTGATCGACAAAACCCTCGGGCTATTTCATGAACACAGTCTCTTCAAGAACACCGTTCAAGAAGGCAGTTTTGACATCCATTTGCAATATTTCATAGTCATGAAAAGCGGCAATCGCAAGGATTATCTGAATAGACTTAAGCATCGCGACTGGAGAAAAGGTTTCATCATAGTCAACGCCGTGAACTTGCCTGTAACCATTTGCTACCAATCTAGCCTTGTATATGTATACAATTCCATCTTTGTCTTTCTTCAACTTGAAGACCCATTTTCATCCGATAGGTGTGAACCCATCCGGCAAATCAACCAAATCCTAGACTTGATTTTCAGACATGGAGTCTATTTCAGATTGCATGGCCTCTAACCATTTAATGGAGCTTGGGCTCGTCATAGCTTGCTTGTAAGTCAAAGGTTCATCACTATCCAATATGAGAACGTTGTTAGGTTATGATACATATGACATTTACATAAATCATGCGGAAACAACCATTAACCCAGGAAACATATTATTTACACATAATCATTTAGCATAGTTTAGATGCATACTCTTTGTTGCGTGCCTTCCCTAGCTGCGCCCGAACCGAACAAGAACAAGTCTTTTAGGACTCCAAGTGTCGTCCCTCCGTAGAAAGTCCACAGCACGTCCGGATCCGCCTTAAGATTGACCAACTAGAATCGCCCTTAAGGTACTCAGAAAATTCGGCACTTTTGGGGCAAGATGGGTGTTTGAATTTTCTCTCAAAAAACTCACTTTTGAATACTTTGAAACTTGTATATAAATTATGACCCCTAGGCCTTTATTTATAGAGTTATGGAAAAGGAATCGTAATCCTAGTAGGATGCGAATTAATTGGAATTAGAATTCTACATGAATTCTACTTAATCAATTTATCCAATAGGAATAGACATTTAATCATACACTGACTCTTGCAGATTCAGGAATCTCGCATGAGCTCAAACTCACACACACACGGCAGCCACAAGGGCTGCCCACGCATGCGAGCAGCAGCCCACGCAGCGCGGCCCACGCATGCGCGGCCTTGTGCGCGCTGGGCTGTGGCGTGCGTGCTTGCTGGGCGATGGCCTGGCTTCGTGCTGGGCCTTCGTCCGGCAGGCCTCGTCCGATGCTAATTCGTACGATACGCTTCCGATTAAATTTCCATTTCCGGAATCTATTTCCGATACGAACAATATTTAATATTTCCGATTCCGGAATTAATTTCCGTTTCGAACAAATATTTAATATTTCCGTTTCCGGAATTATTTTCCGATTCCGGTAATATTTCCGATTCTGACAATATTTCCGTTTCCGGCAATATTTCCGATTCTGGTAATATTTCCATTTCCAACAATATTTTCCGATACGTACCATGTTTCCGTTTCCGGCAACATCTACGACTTGGATAATATTCATATTTCCGATACGATCCATATTTCCGTTTCCGGCAATATCATCGTTTCCGGAGTATTCATTTCTTGCCTGTGACGATCTTAGCTCCCACTGAAACCAAGATCCGTCGGTTCCGAATATTCATAGATGGAGTATTTAATGCCATTAAATACTTGATCCGTTTACGTACTATTTGTGTGACCCTACGGGTTCAGTCAAGAGTAAGCTGTGGATTAATATCATTAATTCCACTTGAACTGAAGCGGCCTCTAGCTAGGCATTCAGCTCACTTGATCTCACTGAATTATTAACTTGTTAATTAATACTGAACCGCATTTATTAGACTTAACATAGAATGCATACTTGGACCAAGGGCATTATTTCCTTCAGTCTCCCACTTGTCCTTAGGGACAAGTGTGCATTTCCTAATTCCTTTGTCGCTCGATGCTTGCTCTTGAACATAAGGTAAGAGTTGTCATCCTTATTATGTCCAGAGGTGTTCCTCGGTTTCAGAGTTCAACTGATCAAATAAACAGATAATCATAGCCTATGATTCATCCGAGCACGGCCATGCATTTCACAGTTTCTAGCTCTCCGAGTGGCCTTGTACAACTTTTAAGCATCTCATCCCGATTTATGGGAGGACAATCCCAATCTTGCGATCTTGAGATTAGACTTCGTTTGATAGGTGATTACCTGAGCGTTGCCTTTATAGCCTCCTTTTACGGTGCGACGGTTGGTCAACGTCAAAGCAACCAGTTCTCAAACAAGTAATCTCAAATCACTCAGGTATTGAGGATTTAGTGTCTAATAATTTAATGAAATTTACTTATGACAGACTTTCATCTCTTACAGTAAAGTTTCATAGGTCTTGTCCGATACTAGTCTTCCCAAAGTAAGTATCTATGCAAATGATTATGACATTGCCATGTCCACATAGTTCAAGAAACAGAACTACTAGTCATCTTGCATTCTAATCGTCTAACGTTTTCTATGCGTCCAATTTTATAGAAAACTCCGACTAGGGACCATTTTCAACCTTTGACATTCAAGTTCACTTGATAGACATTTCTTAGTCACAGGACTGGTCCTGACAGTCTATCTTGAATATATCGTCAAGTTGAAGGGACTCATCATTTAATAAACCACAAATTAAATGGAAAAATGAATTCCTTTCATTTATTGTGAATGATTAACCAATAATGTTTTACAAAGATTTAAACTCTAAAACTTTAAAACATTAAACAGAGACATCAAAGCCATTCTCCAATATGCTTGATTCCCATAGCTGCAGTGTGCGAGTTGTGCTTCGCTTGCGGCAGAGGTTTAGTTAATGGATCTGATATGTTGTCATCAGTTCCAATTTTGCTTATCTCGACTTCTTTTCTTTCAACGAACTCTCGTAGAAGGTGAAATCTACGAAGTACATGCTTGACTCTCTGGTGGTGTCTAGGCTCTTTTGCCTGTGCAATAGCTCCGTTATTATCACAATACAGGGCTATTGGTCCTTTAATGGAGGGGACTACACCAAGTTCTCCTATGAACTTCCTTAGCCATATAGCTTCCTTTGCTGCTTCATGTGCAGCAATGTACTCCGCTTCAGTTGTAGAATCCGCAATGGTGCTTTGCTTAGCACTTTTCCAGCTTACTGCTCCTCCGTTGAGGCAGAAGACAAACCCAGACTGTGATCTGAAATCATCTTTGTCGGTTTGGAAACTTGCGTCCGTATAGCCTTTAACAATTAATTCATCATCTCCACCATAGACCAGGAAGTCATCTTTGTGCCTTTTCAGGTACTTCAGAATATTCTTGGCAGCAGTCCAATGTGCCTCTCCTGGGTCTGACTGGTATCTGCTCGTAGCACTGAGTGCGTACGCAACATCCGGGCGTGTACATATCATAGCATACATTATTGAACCAATCAATGATGCATATGGAATCCCATTCATTCGTCTACGCTCATCAAGTGTTTTTGGGCACTGAGTCTTGCTTAGAGTCATTCCATGAGACATGGGTAGGTAGCCTCGCTTGGAGTCCGCCATCTTGAACCTATCAAGCACCTTATTGATATAAGTGCTTTGACTAAGTCCAATCATCTTTTTAGATCTATCTCTGTAAATCTTGATGCCCAATATGTACTGTGCTTCTCCTAGATCCTTCATCGAAAAACATTTCCCAAGCCAAATCTTGACAGAGTTCAACATAGGAATGTCATTTCCGATAAGCAATATGTCGTCGACATATAATACTAGGAAAGCAATTTTGCTCCCACTGACCTTCTTGTATACACAAGATTCGTCCGCGTTCTTGATGAAACCAAAGTCACTGACTGCTTCATCAAAACGTATATTCCAGCTCCTGGATGCCTGCTTCAATCCGTAGATTGACTTCTTTAGCTTGCATACCTTTTTAGCATTCTTTGGATCCTCAAAACCTTCAGGCTGTGTCATAAACACAGTTTCTGTTAAAACGCCGTTTAAGAAAGCAGTTTTGACATCCATCTGCCATATTTCGTAATCGTAATATGCAGCGATTGCTAATATTATTCGAATAGACTTTAGCATTGCAACTGGTGAAAAGGTTTCATCGTAATCCACACCGTGGACTTGCCTGTAACCTTTCGCAACCAATCTAGCTTTGAAAACTTCAAGTTTCCCATCCTTGTCCTTTTTCAGTTTGAAAACCCATTTGCTTCCAATGGCTTGGTAGCCATCTGGCAAATCGACCAAATCCCATACTTGGTTTTCAGACATGGAGTCTAATTCAGATTGCATGGCTTCTTGCCACTGCTTGGAGCTAGGGCTCGTCATAGCTTGCTTGTAAGTCGCAGGTTCATCACTTTCAAGTAATAGAACGTCATAGCTCTCGTTCGTCAAAATACCTAAGTACCTTTCCGGTTGAGATCTATATCTTTGCGATCTACGCGGGGTAACATTTCTAGATTGACCATGATTCTCACCAGATTCTTCTAAAGATCTCTGAGTTTCATCCTGAATGTCATCTTGAGCATTCTCTAGAGTTTGTTGTTCGACTCGAATTTCTTCGAGGTCTACTTTTCTCCCACTTGTCATTTTGGAAATGTGATCTTTCTCCAAAAAGACACCATCTCGAGCAACAAACACTTTGTTCTCAGATGTATTGTAGAAGTAATACCCCTTTGTTTCCTTTGGATAGCCCACAAGGATACATTTGTCAGATTTTGGATGAAGTTTGTCTGAAATTAATCGTTTGACGTATACTTCACATCCCCAAATCTTAAGAAAAGACACATTTGGAGGCTTTCCAAACCATAATTCGTATGGAGTCTTTTCGACAGCTTTAGACGGAGCTCTATTTATAGTGAGTGCAGCTGTATTTAGTGCATGTCCCCAAAATTCTAATGGAAGTTCGGCCTGACCCATCATTGACCTGACCATGTCTAGCAAGGTTCTGTTCCTCCGTTCTGACACACCGTTCCATTGTGGTGTTCCAGGAGGAGTCAATTCTGATAGAATTCCACATTCTTTCAGATGGTCATCAAATTCATAGCTCAGATATTCACCGCCTCTATCAGACCGCAGTGCCTTGATCTTCTTGCCTAATTGATTCTCTACTTCACTCTGAAATTCCTTGAATTTGTCAAAGGATTCAGACTTATGCTTCATTAGGTAGACATAACCATACCTACTGAAGTCATCAGTGAAAGTGATAAAGTAGCTGAAACCACCTCTAGCATTTGTACTCATTGGTCCACATACATCTGTATGGATTAAACCCAATAGTTCATTTGCTCTTTCTCCAACTTTAGAGAAAGGTTGCTTTGTCATTTTGCCAAGTAAACATGATTCGCATTTACCATAATCCTCTAAGTCAAATGGTTCTAGAATTCCTTCCCTTTGAAGTCTTTCTAAGCGTTTCAAGTTTATATGGCCTAATCGACAATGCCACAGATAGGTGAGATCTGAATCATCCTTTTTGGCCTTTTTGGTATTTATGTTATATACTTGTTTGTCGTGATCTAATAAATAAAGTCCATTGACTAATCTAGCAGATCCATAAAACATCTCTTTAAAATAAAACGAACAACTATTGTCTTTTATTATAAAGGAAAATCCCTTAGCATCTAAGCAAGAAACTGAAATGATGTTTTTAGTAAGACTTGGAACATGGAAACATTCTTCCAGTTCCAAAACTAGCCCGGAGGGCAACGACAAATAGTAAGTTCCTACGGCTAATGCAGCAATCCGTGCTCCATTTCCCACTCGTAGGTCGACTTCTCCCTTGCTTAACTTTCTACTTCTTCTTAGTCCCTGTGGATTGGAACATAAGTGTGAGCCACAACCTGTATCTAATACCCAAGAAGTTGAATTAGCAAGTATACAGTCTATAACGAAAATACCTGAAGATGGAACGACTGTTCCGTTCTTCTGATCTTCCTTTAGCTTTGGACATTCTCTTTTGTAATGGCCTATTCCATCACAATAAAGACAGCTTGATGTGGACTTGTCCTGCTTTGATTTAGCATTGCCCTTGGACTTTCCACCTTTCTTGAATGGTCTCTTTCTAGCCTTGAGTAAATCTTTGGCTTCACAGTCCAGTACTATTTCAGCCTTTCTGACAAGGTGAATAAATTCTGCAACTGTTTCTTCTCTTGGTTCACTTAGGTATTGTTGCTTGAAGCGACCAAACCCACTGTGTAGTGAATTGAGCAAGACAGAGACTGCCATCCTTTCGCTTATTGGTGTTCCTAGTAGACTTAGGCGATCAAAATATGAACACATAAGATCCACATGGAACCTCAGTGGGACGCCTACCCTCTGTTTAGTGCGAAGGAGCTGAACATGTGTTTCTTGGACCTCCATCCTATAACACCTGTTGGGAGAACTAACCTTTAGCCCAGACATTGATTCAATCAACTCATGGACGTTCAGGTCCCTGTCCTCCGTACTTCCACGACAGATATCCCTCAGATTCTTGATGAGCGTAAAAGGTTCATAGGCTACAAACCTTCTAGCCCAATCATCAGGGATATTGTTCAGCATGAGACTCATAACCTTTTTGAGATCCGCATCCCAGGCGTAAAATCTCTCAGGGGTCATGTCTCTGGCATAGTAGCTTGGCATGGGATGTGATAGTACATACTCAAGTCCATTGAGTTTGACTATTTCAACTAGCTTAGCTTCCCATTCAAGAAAATTTGTCAGGTTCAGCTTGACCATAAGCTCAGAACCCATGATGATGTTTTGATTGTTGTTTGCCATATTAAAACTACAATTGAAAAGAATAAACAAATAAATAACCATTCACAGTTTCTCTTAATAAACTTAAATTCTAGCATACATGCATAATTCAATGTTTATTAAGCATTTTATTCAAGTTATGTGTTCCGGCAGGTGTGAATAAAATGATTCCAAGATCCTAAAATCATTGAAGAACTAAGCACAGTGTGTCGACTTAATCCTAGAACATCTTAGGTAAGCAAAAGCCTTTTGCTAATAGTCTAGAAACTATTCTTGGTTGATAGGTACGTCTAAGAACTTATTAGGTAAACCTATCGAATTTGCCACGACATAAAAGGACTCCTTACTTATATCGTTGAGTTTCACCAAAACTAACATGTACTCACAATTATTTGTGTACCTTGCCCCTTTAGGACCAATAAGTAACACCTCGCTGAGCGAAAACTATTACTAGATTGATGTAAAGGATATCCAAGCAAGTGTATATTTTGGCATGGCACCTTTTAACTCAATTTTTAAGTTTGGAACTTAAGGCTCTTACTATGTTGGTTAGATTTTAAGTGAACTAAAATCCTTAATCATGCAACATAATCAAGCTTTTGATCTCATGCATTTTAAGACATATTTAAAAGCAATAAATAACTTAAAACATGCATAAGATATTTGTGATCTAGTATGGCCCGACTTCATCTTGAAGCTTTGACTTCAAAGTCCGTCTTGAAAATCTCCGTGGGAGGCACCATTTTCTTCAAATAGGATAAGTTATAACTTATTACAACTATTTGATGGTACGCAGACCATATTTGAATTGAAAAATAACTTTGGTGCTTTAGACCAATTACATTCAAATTAATGGTACGCAGACCATATTTTCTATCCTATTTGGGCCATACTAGTCACTTCATAACCTGCAAAACAGTACATATACAATATATACCATTCACCCATTCATTATCATGAATGGCCCACATAGCTGGTTAGTTAAAACACATTATGCATCACGTAAACATTTGCAGCAATTAATCAAGGTCACCAATAATCTACCAATTATTCAGTCCTTATTAATTCTAATCGAGTTGTTTTAACCTTAAGGATTTGTAGACCTAATCAAGAGTTTATGACTAAAAGCACTCCCACTCAAACCAATAAATTCATATGCTTTACTAATTTTAAACATAAAATTGTATTTCTAGTCTAACCGGAAACATACAAATTTAATTAAAATTTAAAGCTCATATAAATTTATAATTGAATCCAAAAATTTAATTTTAATTTCAGTCACATTTAAATTAATTTATGATTTTAATTTTAGTAAAATAATTAGAATAAATGCCATTTATTATAATTATAATATTCAAAATTAAAATCCAAGAAATTAATTCAAATTATTAATTTTAAAATCAATTAAAATTACGTGAACTGAAATTTTCAAATTAAACATTCAAAAACGATCTAATCGAAACGCAAACATCCTATGCGTTGCACGCCCATGGGCTGTACGCACACAGCCATTGCTGGCCATGTGCGCGCAGCCCATGCGCTCGTTGCATAGTTGCTGCTGTCCCATACGCAAGCCTCCGCACAGCGCCCACCGCACGCGAGCTATCGCTCGCAGCGCGCGCGCGTTACCGCGCTCGCTGGTGCGCGAGATCGCTCGCTGGTGCGCGCGAGCCATCGCTCGCTGGGGCGCTGCATCGCTCGCTGGTGCGCGCGAGCCATCGCTCGCTGGCGCGCGAGCCATCGCTCGCTGGTGCGCGACATCGCTCGCTGGGCGGGCGACGTCGCGCGCTGTGCGCGCGAGTGATGCTGTGCGCAGCGCTCGTGGCACGCGAGCTTGCGCTCGCTGCGCACGAGGTTGCGCGCTGTTGTGCGAGGCAGCGCGCGCTGTGGCGCAGCTCGCTTGCTGCCCACACCCGACTGCCTTGGCTCGCCCCTCGCCCATGCCCATCCGTTCATTGCTCGTGGCACACGACACAAGGCAGGGCTGCTGCCTTGCGCTCGTGCACTACGCCCTTGCTCATTGCATTCGTGCCGCACGGGCGACGAGCTCCCTTGCTCGTCGTCGCATGCCCGCATTATACAACACCCCTTAAGGGTAACACGAAGCGTCCATTGCTTCGTGCGTGCAAGTTATTTGAACGAATCGCATAAAAATTTAAAATTTATATTTAAAATTAATGACAAATTAATAAATAATATTAATTTCATAATTTTAGGGCGAAAAAATCGAAAATTTATTATCCAATTGATTTCCGATTGATATGGATTCAAGTCTAGGTCATAAAAATTTAAAATTTATCGTAAATTTACAATTTTTATGGTGGTTTTTAATCATAGGTTTCTAATTAAATTACAATTAATTATGAAAATCAAATTAATTCTAAATTATTCTAATTTTCAACAAATTAATCATAATTACAAATTAGATTGCATAATTAACAAGACTAGGCATTCAAACTTGTTAAACATATGCAGTAGGTCAATCAAAAATTCAAGATTTATCAACAAGAATCGCAAATATTTAATTTAACATCTTAAATTTACGAAATTTTGCATCCGAAAAACTAAAACCTTCGAAAAGTCATAGTTAGGCTTCGAATTTGAGAATTCTGGGTTCGGCAGAAAAATACTATTTTTGTCAAAATTTTAGAATGCCTTTTACATGCGGAATTGACACAAAAATCACTCAATTCGGATGAGTAATGAAGAAACTGCCGAAAAACTGCGTACATATAATTAAATAAACGCAATTTGCAATTAATTAACAATTACGAAAATTAATCACCCCTTTTAATTCTTGCAAATTTGTAATATTTAACCATGTTCATGCAATTTAGATTATGAAAATAATAAGGGGCTCGTGATACCACTGTTAGGTTATGATACATATGACATTTACATAAATCATGCGGAAACAACCATTAACCCAGGAAACATATTATTTACACATAATCATTTAGCATAGTTTAGATGCATACTCTTTGTTGCGTGCCTTCCCTAGCTGCGCCCGAACCGAACAAGAACAAGTCTTTTAGGACTCCAAGTGTCGTCCCTCCGTAGAAAGTCCACAGCACGTCCGGATCCGCCTTAAGATTGACCAACTAGAATCGCCCTTAAGGTACTCAGAAAATTCGGCACTTTTGGGGCAAGATGGGTGTTTGAATTTTCTCTCAAAAAACTCACTTTTGAATACTTTGAAACTTGTATATAAATTATGACCCCTAGGCCTTTATTTATAGAGTTATGGAAAAGGAATCGTAATCCTAGTAGGATGCGAATTAATTGGAATTAGAATTCTACATGAATTCTACTTAATCAATTTATCCAATAGGAATAGACATTTAATCATACACTGACTCTTGCAGATTCAGGAATCTCGCATGAGCTCAAACTCACACACACACGGCAGCCACAAGGGCTGCCCACGCATGCGAGCAGCAGCCCACGCAGCGCGGCCCACGCATGCGCGGCCTTGTGCGCGCTGGGCTGTGGCGTGCGTGCTTGCTGGGCGATGGCCTGGCTTCGTGCTGGGCCTTCGTCCGGCAGGCCTCGTCCGATGCTAATTCGTACGATACGCTTCCGATTAAATTTCCATTTCCGGAATCTATTTCCGATACGAACAATATTTAATATTTCCGATTCCGGAATTAATTTCCGTTTCGAACAAATATTTAATATTTCCGTTTCCGGAATTATTTTCCGATTCCGGTAATATTTCCGATTCTGACAATATTTCCGTTTCCGGCAATATTTCCGATTCTGGTAATATTTCCATTTCCAACAATATTTTCCGATACGTACCATGTTTCCGTTTCCGGCAACATCTACGACTTGGATAATATTCATATTTCCGATACGATCCATATTTCCGTTTCCGGCAATATCATCGTTTCCGGAGTATTCATTTCTTGCCTGTGACGATCTTAGCTCCCACTGAAACCAAGATCCGTCGGTTCCGAATATTCATAGATGGAGTATTTAATGCCATTAAATACTTGATCCGTTTACGTACTATTTGTGTGACCCTACGGGTTCAGTCAAGAGTAAGCTGTGGATTAATATCATTAATTCCACTTGAACTGAAGCGGCCTCTAGCTAGGCATTCAGCTCACTTGATCTCACTGAATTATTAACTTGTTAATTAATACTGAACCGCATTTATTAGACTTAACATAGAATGCATACTTGGACCAAGGGCATTATTTCCTTCAAACGTCTAAGTTTTCAGTCAAGAGGACGCCTGTCCATCTGTCCGGCTGAAAAATAGTTCTATTTGACCTACGAGGGGCAACAACGTTTTGAGGAACTACTCCCACTGGCTCTTCTAAAGACCTTGGAGGTTCATCAACCTGAACTGCTTCTAAAGAGTTCTGAGTTCTTTGTTCGTCTCGAATCTCTTCGAGGTCTATTATTCTCCCACTTGTTAATTTGGAAATATGATTTCTTTCCAAAAAGACACTGTCACGAGCAACGAAAACCTTTTTGTCTGACTTGTTGTAGAAACAATACCACATAGTTTCTTTTGGATACCAAACGAAGAAACATTTGTCAGATTTAGGTTGTAGCTTGTCCGAAATTAATCGCTTGACATATGCTTCGCAACCCCAAATCTTCAGAAAAGACAACTTTGGAAGTTTTCCAGTCCATAATTCGTATGGAGTCTTTTCAACAGCTTTTGACGGAGCACGATTCAGTGTGAGTGCTGCAGTTTGCAACGCATGTCCCCAGAACTGTAAAGGAAGTTTGGCCTGACCCATCATTGACCTGACCATATCGAGTAAGGTCCTGTTTCTCCGTTCCGACACTCCATTCCATTGAGGTGTCCCCGGAGCAGTCAATTCAGAAAGAATACCGCATTCTTTTAGATGGTCATCAAACTCGTGGCTAAGATATTCACCTCCTCGATCCGATCTTAGAGATTTGATTTTCTTGCCATGTTGATTCTCTACTTCATTTTGAAATTCTCTGAATTTCTCAAACGATTCAGACTTGTGCTTCATTAAGTAAATATAGCCATATCTACTGAAGTCGTCCGTAAACGTTATGAAATAGCTGAACTCACCTCTAGCTTTCGTACTCATAGGCCCACATACGTCCGTATATATTAGCCCTAGTAGTTCGCTTGCTCTTTCTCCCACCTTTGAGAAAGGTTTCTTTGTCATTTTGCCAAGTAAACAAGATTCGCATTGATCAATCTTCTCTAAGTCGAATGATTCAAGAATTCCTTTCCTTTGAAGTAATTCCATGCGCTTTATGTTTATATGGCCTAATCGACAATGCCACAGAAATGTGAGATCTGAATCACCAGTTTTAGCCCTTTTGTTATTTATGTTATAAATGTGCTTGCTCATATCTAGCACATAAAGACCGTTTTCTTGTTGTGCTGAACCATAAAACATTCCATTCAAAGAAAAAGAACAACTATTGTCTTTAAATTGAAAACTAAAACCTTTAGAATCCAAACTTGAAACGGAAATGATGTTTCTGGTGATACTAGGAACATAGTAACAGTTTTCTAGTTCCAAAACAAACCCACTAGGCAAGGAAATAAAATAAGATCCTACGGCTAATGCAGCAATCCGTGCTCCATTTCCCACGCGTAGATCCATCTCGCCTTTATCAAGCCTTCTACTTCTCCTTAGTCCATGTGAATTGGAACATAAGTGTGAGCCACAACCAGTATCTAATACCCAAGAAGTAGAATTAGCAAGATTACAATGTATAACATACATACCTGAAGGAGAAGCAACGTTTCCGTCCTTCTTCTCTTCCTTTAGTTTGAGGCAATCTCGCTTGTAATGACCAATTTCATTACAATTGAAGCAATGTGTTGTAGAAGGAGAAGCATTACTCTTCATCTTGCTCTTGGAAGGCGCCAGATGCCCTCCGGGAGTGGACGAAGATGCAGCCTTGCTTTTCTTCCCCTTACCTACTTTCTTGAATTTAGTGCACCTCACATTCAAAGGGTCTTGATTGAACTTAAGGATTTTCTCGCATTTCATGAGTAATTCCACAAGTTCACAAAATGTGCTCTCTTTCTGATGAAAGAGATAGTGGATCTTAAAACCCTCATAATCCTTATGAAGAGAATTCAGCACTAGTGCAATAGCTACCGACTCTTTGATGGAACCACCAAGTCTCTCAATTGTGAAAAATAATCCAGACATCATATCCACATGAGACCGAATTGATGTGTTTTTTTCCATCTTGATAGAGTAGATGCGCCTTTGTGCCTCCAAAAGTTCGATTTCTAGGCACGACTTGCGTGGGGTTACGAGCTTGAGATCGCTCATCGAATTAGCCAATTCGTCAACCCCATTGCCACCAGTTTGGCACAAGGGTGGAAAACCCGCACACTTATCCTCGAGGCTACTTAGGAGAGCTTGAGGTTCAAAAGTAATGAACCTCCTTCTCCAACTCTCAGGGATAGACTTAAGGATGAACTCCGTGACAAGGTACTTGTGAAGTGCCCAACTTCTGTACCTTTCAGGAGTCATGCCTCGCGCATCATAGCTAGGAAAGGTTGTTCAATGACATATTGGATGCCATTAACTTTCAAAACTTCGACAAGTTTCTCTTTCCATTCAAGAAAATTAGTCAAGTCTAACTCGACATCCAGAATTTCAGCTGATATGATTGTTGTTATGTTTGCGACCATTTTGATTACTACAATCGAAAAGAATTTACAATAAATAACCATTCATACAATTCAATAACTTTGAAATAAAAGCAAAACATGCAATCATTAAATCTATTAAAACATTTCATTCATGCAAAAAGCAAAAAACATGGTCCAAAATGAATGAAACGATTCCAAGACCCCAAAAGTCCTAAATCCTTAAGCAGCTTTAGCATGTCTTAAGTAGTTTAAGATTTTAGGTAAGCAAAACCTATTGCTAGTAATCTCCAAATTACTCTTGGTTAATAAATTAATGCCATAATTTATCCCATTGCCATAACTTAATGCCATTGTTGTTTGAGTTGTAACCACAATCAACGTGCTCCTTTAGGACGCCTTACCACCTAAGTCAACTAAAATAGCACCTCGCTTTAGCGTAAACCTACTATCTTAGATCCCTAGATTTTTGTAAGTGTTGATTTGGAAGGCAATTTTTAAACTCAATATTACTTGGACCTAGTTGTTTCTATGTTGGTTCGATTATTAAGTGAACTTAAAACTAATCAATTCATAGGAAACAACCTGTTCATGCAAAGCATACATACATTCATACATTCACGCATAATATATATATAGAAGTGCATAAATAAATGGTGATCTAGTATGGCCCAAAACTTTTGTCTTGAAGCATCCAATCTTCACCACCTCCTTGTTAGCTTGGCATCGTCTTGAATCTTCGTTCAAATGCTAACTTAAAGTTCTAAACTTAGAAATACTTGAAAATAATAAATTACATCAAAATTTCCATGGTACGCAGACCATATTTAAAACTTTACATTCAAAGATAGAACGGTACGCAGACCGTATTTAACTATCCTAAATTGGCCATACTAGTCACTTGGAGTACCTGCATTACATAAAATAGATATTCTATGCATTCACCCATTCGTGTGCTAAAACGAATGGCCCATATTAATATGCAAGTATTTACGTGAATTAATTAAAATTCACGTTCACATAAACGCGTCCTAAAAGATTAATCAATTTCCAAATTATTAATCCTTAGACTTTATTCTAATTAAAATTTAATTTAATTAATATAATGCGACCTACGAAAATAATTAAAAATAATTATTTCATTTTAATTTCATTTAGTGGCTCCCACTCAAACCAATAATTATTCCGGATAATTAATTATGAAATATTAAATTAAAACTCGCGGCCCAGCCCAAGCAAATAAAATATTAAATTAAATATCCCGTTAGCCCAAATTAATGCAAATATACGAAGCCCAACGAATTAAACGATTATTAACAAAAAAAAAAATCCAATTACTTAGTCGGGCTAGGCTTGCACCCAGCCCCATGCCTTGCGTGAGGCCCAAGAGCGCACGAGCAAGGCTCGCACACCCCCAGCCCCATCGCGCGCGCGCACTGCGTCCCCGCAGCGTAGCTGCCCATGCTTGCGTGTTGTGCATCGTGTGTGTGCTGGACGTCGCAAGGCTTGCACCTTTTTTCATCGCAGCCCCGCAAGCTCCCTCGCCTGCCCCTTCCTCGCCTAGCGCGCACGAGGCACGCAGCATAGCTGCTGCTGCCCGTGTCGCATGGCTCGGCCTAAGCACATTGGCCTCGTATGGCTCGACGAGCCATACTTCCACCATGCTCTTGTTCGTGCCTTTGGTTCGTAATACGGACGAACTTAATTAAAATTAAATTTAATTCACGAACTTGCATTAATTTTATTTTTCAAAAAGTTAGGATTTTTATTTTCGAAAAACAACGATTTTTAACGATTTATTAAACTTTAACGACAATCCAATTTCGTAAAATTAATAAATCAAGGGCTAACATTTTTCAAACTTTTAAGAACGAACGAATCAACATTTAAAGTTTGAACTTTTAATTAATAAAATCCGAAGCTTTAAATCGTTCATAAACAATTAAATTTCAGATTTTTTTATAATTTTGTTTAAGTGCGATTAAAATTAACGAAATCATTCAAATTTTTAATCCAATAATATTTAAAATTAGCCACTGACCCACGAAATTATATCCCCTTTCCCAATTAACCGCATTATTAAACCAAAATTAATTAAAATTCAATTAGAGTTTCAAATTTTACGAATTGGGGAAAGGCAAAATTAGGGTTTATACTTATCGGAAAAATCTGAAATTTTTTCCATAGATCAAGAATGTACCCAGAAACATTGTGTCAAAATATCAAGAAATTCCGAGTAGTTTAGGTCGACCTTTTAATTGAATTACTGTCCGACACTTTTAATTTTTAATGAAATATTAACAAAAACGCCCAAAAAACGATACTTCGGGGCCTGTTTTCGCAATTCTATTCTCATGAGTTGATCTTAGAAAATCGTTTCCCATCAGATTAGGGTTTTAAAAATCGAAAAAGCGAACATTTTTGATTTCGGACCTAATTATTACGCAATTCATCCAATAATTCGTAAAAATTCCGAAAATTCAACAAAAATTCCAAATTTTTCGACAGATGCAAAAACAATAATAATCATGCTAATTCATGCTTTGAATACATAAGGCTCATGATACCACTGTAGGGGAATACAGTTAAACATAATAACATGTGCGGAACAATCCCCAAAGCCAGGAAACATGTATAAAGCACAGATTAAGCAAACTTACATTCGAAGCGTGTTTTCCACAATAATCTGTCAACGAACACGAACAAAGAACTCCACTTGTCGTTCCTCTACTTGGTTCACCGACACGTCAGATTCGTCTTGATTATCGTACCTTAGACAATCGATCAAGATACTTTGCTTTTGGGAAGAACTCACTTTTGAGGCACAGAGTGAATTAGGGTTCTCTGTGTCTCTAGGGTTTGAGTAATATGAATTGTGTGTTGTTGGAATAATACAATTGACCTATTGTATTAATGATGTAACCGGCCAAGAACCAAAGTCCTTGACCGGCCACATCACGCAAGCACACACGGACCGCACGCCCGCGCCCAGCGACACACTGCAGGCCAAAGCCCACAGCGCGCGCGCCGAGCAGCTGGGCCGTGGGCCTTGCTCGCTCGTCGCTGCGATGCGCTGTTGCGTGCTGTTGCGTGCTCGCGCCCAATGGGCTGGCCTTGCTCGCCTTTGCTCGCGAGCTTGCTGGCTCGTTGGGCCTTGCACGCTTACGTGCTTGGCTCGACGGGCCGGCAACTCCGATGCCCTTCGTATTTGCGATTTAATATATTTCCGATATATTATTTATCGTTTCGTATACGACGAATCATCGTCGTACGATACGATTTATTCGTGTCACCCAGCTTACGAATATTCGCGATACGATATACGATTCCGACAAAGGTCGTATCGTATAATACGTTTCAAACTAATTCCCGAAAAGCTATTAAATGAATTTCCGATTCATTTAATCCGGTGATCTGTTACGTGTCATTGGTGTGACCATGTAGGTTCAGTCAAGAGTAAGTTGTGAGTTCAATATCCATTAGAACTCACTGATCGGAAGCATTGCTCCAGCTAGCTGTTCCGATCACTTGATCTCACTGAATTAATTGTTCGCAATTAATCTGAACCTTGGTATTAGACTTAATGCACCTTGGGTGAAGGACATATTTCCTTCACATACAAGAAAACATCATATGAAGATATGGCGTTCCTCACGAGTTCATCAGCGACCAGGGAACCCTCTTTCAAGGAGAGTGTGAAGATCTATTCACCGAATACAAGATTCAACATCATCGCTCTTCACCTTATCTCCCACAAACCAATGGGGCAGTCGAAGCAGCCAACAAGATGTAAGACCATCATCATTAAAATGACTACCAATTACAAGGACTGGCCCCAAAAGCTGCATTTCGCATTGTGGGGATATCGAACTTCAATTCGCACTTCAACTGGTGCAACTCCGTTCTCATTGGTCTATGGAATGGAAGCAGTACAACCTATCTAACTGGAGATACCTTCTCTAAGGATAGTCCTAGAAAGCAAAATCCCAGAAGCTGCATGGGTACAAGCAAGGTATAACGACCTAGTCATGCTCGATGAGCGACGGCTTCAAGCGGCTCACCATGTACAAGTCTATCAGCGCTGAGTGGACAGACATTTCATCAAAAGGGTCAGAACCCGAAACATCAAGGAAGGCGAGCTTGTCCTGAAAGCCCTTCGCAAAAGAATCTTGGACCCAAGGGGAAAATTCAAACCCAACTGGGCAGGCCCACACATCGTCAAGAAGATCCTCTCCGGGGGAGTAGTTGAACTAACAGACATCGACGAAACAGAATTCAGATCTCTTACAAACCTCGATCAACTCAAGAAGTTCTATGTCTAAGTTCCATGTTCAAGTTCAAGAATCCAAATTCAGGTCTTGTAAGGTAGTCAGAACTACGTTCGGCCTGATTCCCTAACGGGACACGTAGGCAACCTCATTTCGAGGCCCGGCCACTTTAATACAAAAAAATTCAAAATTTCCTCAATGAAAGGCATCCTAAAAATCAAATCAAATTCCAAAGTTCCATTGTTGTTATTCTAAATGTGCCAATTCAAAGCAAAGCATGTTCAAGCGGAATGGAACACAATAACTCTTTATTTGGGCCCTAAGGCCTTCAAAGCTAATTCAAACACAAAGTCAGGATCAAGTGAAGCAAAGTTCAAAAGCCTTTTCACTTCCTAAACATATTTTCCAAACACATCTTTCTAAACACATCTTCCAAACACATTTTAAAGACAATTCCTTCCAATACAATTTCAAACACATATAGCCTACAAAGATCTAGGGTCGGGCGACTATGCTCTCGAGTCATGGCACCTTGAGTACTATCCCCTGGCTCCTCCCACAATCAATCATCAATCTTCCCCTTGCCCAAGCGGCGGGAGAAGGAACTTGCAAGACTTCCAAGACGGGAGGACGACGAACCTCCTTTGGATTCCGAACGGTCAAGCACCGGATGGGCCACGCTCCCGTCACCTTCCTCATAGTCAGTTGATGCAGGAAGTGTAGCTGTAGAACCTCGGACTCTAGCTGGTCCTGAGAAAGAAACGTCCCTCTGGCTTAGGCCTCTCACCAATATAATGTACCCTGCAGACAGAGTAACTGGCTCAGGTGGAAACTGGATATTAAAAAATGGCTTGGCGATCCAATACCGCCTCCAAACTTCAAATCGATTTGCATTCATCACAACAGGTTTTGGGTTCTCTTCCTTGCAGTCCGGGATCTCCTGTTTCAAGCCATACTGTCTCATCACTCGAGCAGGGGAGTAGAAGACCAGCATTGTAAGGCTTGGCACCCTCAAAGCAGTAGAACCAGGGGCATGTCTCATAGTTGCAATTCCCCACCAAGGAACTACCCACCTTATACAAGATTCAATCCCAGAGAGTGTACACCGCCACTCATCCAATGAAAGCTGGCCATGCACCATGGGCCGCACGGTGAACCCTTTTCTATTGTAGCTCTCCATGTTCTCCGGTGGTGCCACCAACATGAGCCTCTCCATAAGCCAAACCTTGGAGAGTATACAAGAAGCACATTTCAAAATTCAACATTCAAAATTCACTACTACAAATCGCGCACTTTAGGGACGCTTTTTCAGTCTTTTTTCGACGCCTGGGGTCGTCGAGAAAATTTCCCACGACGCTTTCCAAAAGCGTCGACAAAACTATAGTCAAGATTTTTTGTCGACGCTTTTTTCCGTCTCCACTGTAGTCGCTTTTTGGTGTCCACTCTCTTAGTTCTGCGTCGGGATTGTCGACGCCTAAAAGCGTCAAGAGCTACTGTTGGCGCCTAGAGTATCTCCTTATCGCCTCGGTCACCATTTATATTTTCGACGCTTAAAAGCGTCAAGAAGTTTTTAGTGGCAAATATTTTAAATCCAAATGAGCTTGACAACACATCAAAAGACATCCAAATTTATTTGTATAAGCTTATTTTTTCACAGCTATATATAAAAATAAATAAAAATTTTAAGTAAGGCAACAAGATCAGTAACACCTGGATTTTAAATACTTGGTCTTCGATCAACGTAACATTAAAATTAACTTATAAAAATATAAAAGTACATAGTTAAAATCCATCATACACGATAATGTTACTAATTAACCAAAATCCATTGCACTAACCAAATTCCATAGTACAAAAATGTTACTAACTAAATAGTCCAGACATCAAACCTCCTAAATTATATCTATGTTACTAAACCGAAGAAGTAATAAAGCCTAGAAAACTAGGATCTAACTGTGATAGTAGGTTATATGATGAAGCTCGAGTGTCCCGGCCTTCATTCATGTTTCTCCTTATCACGTTGAACGATCTTCACAAAATGCTCTATCATCCTTGACTCACACTGTGCTTTTTATCCACCTAGAAACATAAAAGTGCAAGGAAAGCTATGAGCTAAACAAAAAAAAATAAGCTTCATGTATAAATAAGCTTCATGCCTTAACCCTTAAAAGTTACAAAAAATATAAAGGACAACCGGATCAGTTTCCCTCTGGTTAAAAATAGAAATGAATATAGAAACACCTGTTATCCTATGTTACTAAATTAGTGTTATTCATCTTTACACCAAGTCATCAATGGATGTTCTTCTAGACGGGAAACATGTCTTGCTGGACCATGGCCACTAATAGCTACAAATAAGGTATAGAAATGGAAATCCGTTAACTTTATTTCTCTTGACTACATAATATGTTGCATGTCATTAAAGAGAATCAATGAGGTTCTACTTCAGATTCTTTTAATCCCATATCTGGCCAGCTAGATTTGCAAGCCCAATGAGATGAGAACCCTTGACATTAAGACCAACTATTCCTTATTTGTGCTAGATTATTAGTAACATCTCTATCTGATGCCGTATATGATAACATGGAAATTTTTTCTTTTCCTTTATCAGAAAAAGAGATGTTTCTGCAGTTCCTCTGAACAAATTATGGCCACTACACTAATCTTTTTAATGGCGTAACTTATTTTGATTTCTATATTTACAGTTTCCTAATAAAAAAAACAGAAAAACTTCTTATAGAGTAGTTCCACACAAAAAAATTACAAAATCGTGAAGGCAGTTAGAATTCAACAAAACTCGGATATCAGACTATATGCGACAGTCAGACAGATCCCACTAGCGTAATAAAAAGTTAAGGTGCTTTTAGCAGCCTTGCATATATTATGAGAAAAAATAGCACAATGATTAATAGATACAGGCATAGCATTTAACCATATTATGTCCCAATATCAATGTCAAAGTTAAAAACTCTATCCTCTGCTGAAAATGCCATTCCCAGCTTACAGATTACACTTGACAAACAGCATAGTGTTGGAAAACCAGGTATATACAAATGTTTTGAAAAGAAACAAACTACAAACTTTGGTTGTACATTGATCAATTATCAATGTCACTGCATCATTGATCTTAAAGGAGGTAAGAATTGTACAATGACATCCATCTTCTGCTTTATTAACGTAACGGATAAAGATGATTAAAAAAAATCAAATTAGAAACTAGACAAAAACTTGAGAGGGGGAAGGGGGATCTAGCAATAACCTGAAGCATTTTGAATGCATGCAGCCGTATTTCAGAAGACCACTCCTTATTTACTAAAATGAAGGAAGCACTAGCCAACACACGCACATCCCCAGCTTTAAACTGCAAAATTGAAACAGTTCACTTGTATTACACAACAAAGCAAAAGAATCGAAAGTAGTAGCAAGCATATGTTGTATTAGAAATTCTAAAAAAATATTAGAAAAGCCACAAATTCAAAGTTAAATAATCATGTTCCAAAATTACAAACGATAATTTTAAACTTCAGGGATAATAAATTGATAAAAAAGAAGGTAATTAACAAAAATCTGCCAAAAATTTCCTTTCCAGAAATGTGGAATGCAATTGACAGAAACATTGATTCTCTGAATAATCGACAGAAAACCCTAGAAACTAATAATAGTATCTGGAAAAAAAACATGAAAATAACATGTATGAGGAAACCCAGAAATCAAGAACAAGAGAAGAGAAGAGAGAAAATTTATTACATTTTCAAGATTTTCATCGAGCTTTTCATCTAAGCAGTTCTCAATTGTGAGGCGTGAGAGAAAGATAACGGCGAGGCAAGAGAGAGAATGATTTTGGTGAAAGTGTTTTAGGAGATTGCGAATTGCGAGGGTGCGGGGAGCACTTGTGAGTTGGGACGATGGATACTGAGTACACGTGCAAGGCACATGGCTTCTCGACGACAAAAGATGTCTACAACATCCTAGACGCCTGTAGGCGTCGAAAAAAAGGGGGAATTGATTTCCCACCCAGCGCTTACACCTGGGCGTCGAGCTCATAGCGTCTAGAACCTATGGATTTTGTAGTAGTGATGGTTAACTTATTTGAAGTACTTAACATGAAATCCAAACATAGTTAGGGTACGGAAGAGCAAAATGTAGAGCGATATTCAGTCTAATAATCTGGATAATTATATATAAAACTCTGTTGTACCTAGATTCCCTTGAAGTGGTAGCTCACTACTTTGCATATGCCAATGTCAAATACAAGCCTAATTAAAGATATTAAAAGACTATACTTTATCTAACTTGATCAAAAAATATCTGCAAAGAAATAAAAGTGTGATAGTAAGAAAGACATTAACTTTGCTTTTAAATAAATAAAAAAGAGGTCAATGAACTATCACACTCACCCCATACACATTCCGCCACCATCAATTTTGGTCCAGGAACCCCATTTTGATTGTCCGCATAACCATCGAGGCGAAAACATTTGGATCTGTTGACAACTTTTAAAATGTTTTTCCACAAGAGCTTCAATATCCTTGTGTTTAACAGCTCCAGAGGCAGCAATGGCCTGCAATTTCCAGCACCCTCTCAAGCTATCTGCAAAATGGACCAAAAAATTATATCTCTATTAACATCTTTTAGCAAGATCATACCATCCATGGAGCTTGTAGTGAATTGCTATATATTCTCGGAGATGAGTGTTAGTGATAGTTTTGACATTCTCAATAGGTCCCAGAATGGTTCTCCCAAAAGGAGTGCACTGTAAAGATGTAGCATAGAAATGATCAAAGATCACTTCAACTTATACCAGAAACAAAAACACAGACCAAATAAACTTTTAAGCAGGTGATTACATGCTAGCATTATCCTTTCCAGAATAGAGTGAATTAAATCCTCAATCAATCTAAAGAACTCGTACAAGCATAAATAGACTCCAATAATTTGATTTAATAAGTTAACCAAACTACAACAACAAAGAGATCATAATTTCAATCACAAATAATCTACTACTGCATTTCCCACAGTTATTCATCCAGACAAGCCATTTTAAGTCCTACGTAAAACATCTTATTTCCATATTCAAGATAATATAAATATTTAAAAACATCTAAAGAGGAGAACAAAGTCCTGAAGTATAAGTTCGTATTTTAAATTTCTGATTTGATCACCATTAAAAGCTCAACTACAAACATACTTCTAGGATTTATGATCACAAACTCACAAGTACAATTAAATTTGCAATACATTAAAATCACCTTCAAGGCAATCAAACACATAGGGGATAATTTATCTAATAACAATCAACTTAAAATTGAATCTACACAATAAATTTGTATTATTCTTTCCCAAATTTCCTATGCTAAAACTAAAAAGAAAAAAAATGCAGAAACCCTAATTAGACAAATAGAGTCGGTTAAACACATATGGGATAAATTAAATATCAGTGAAAAATCTATCAACCAAAAGCATATGAAAATTTTAGAAAACCTAAAATATACCCCTGAATCAAAATGTAACATTAATTAAATATGAAGTCAGGAGAACTTAATTAGAGAAATCTAGAGAGGAAAACAAAAGAGGAATTTGAAATAATTTCATTTCCAACGGACTCAATTCATAGATTAGAACAAGATCTGGAACATAAACTTCAACTTGAGGAAAAAACCTAAAATATCGAACAAATTCAGAACATGGGAGACAAATTATTACCTCAACGTCTTTGAATTTCGTCAATAGTTTGCTCCACTTGAAATTGGGGCGGAATCTTAGAGCATGGGAGTAGATCTAGAACTTTCGAGGTTGAGAAGTGAGAGAGTGGTGCGGGCTGAGAGAAGAGTAGAAGACGAAGAAGAGAGAGAAAGAGGAGTGGGGTGGTTTTTTCCCCCAAACATTTGCACGCATCCTTAGCCACGTGCAAGGCATGTGGTATTTCTCTGCAATTCGCGACGCCAAATAAAGACGAGAACTAAATAGACACCAAACAACGTCGAGAAAAACGCGGATATGTAATCTTAGGCTAACGCCTTACTGCAGGCGTCGTGATCAAGGCGTCTAGAAAATGTGCATTTTTTAGTAGTGATTCAAATACAAGTACAAGTTCAAAAAATACAAAGAAGGCTCTAGATTCTTACTTGGAGTAATACCGGACTTCCCGACGGCAATGAAGAGGGGTCCGACTTCAGCATGTCAAGGCCCATCAATGTTTCGTCAATCACGAGCGGCATTGGGTCCCGACCATTAGCAAACTGCTCTACAATCTCAATTAGGGAGCCATCGCCATTGCCAAACCCCTGCTTCGAAAAGAGAAAGCGAGCAAATATACAAAAACTCAAGGCTATCAAGCGGAAAACTTTGGGAACATCAAGCCCAGCAAAGTAGGTGACAAAGAGGGACAAATCCACCCCTTTGCCGTATACAACAGCACTCAAAAGTGGGGGCTTCAGTCCCAAATACCTTTCAAAGCTCAAGAAAAAGTGTTCTTCAACACTAGGCATGCATGGCTCCAGCATCATGGGCCACCCCAATATGGCACTAAATTCCTCAGGGAGGGGACATACCACATTATTTCCAAAGCGGAAGACATGATGATTCGGGTCCCAAGCCTCCAAAGCAGCAAGAATGAAGTGCAAGTCCAATTTTACAAACCGGAAAGAGACGAGCACCCCAAGATGCATGCCATCAAGCTCCCTTTTCTCCAACTTGCCTAGCGAACCAAGCCACGAGTTCAAGGCACTTTCAAAGGACACAACCATATTTTCTCTTCGTGAGGAAGCAATATGCAATGATAGCAGGGAAGGATTGATACAAGAAATGATTCAAAATGCTCTTTATTTATACAAGAATTGGCTTGCACGACAGCTCATAGGCGCCAGGCGCCAAGCCCGCGCCGAGCGCAGGGAGCCTGCATCAAAGGACAAGGCTACCGTCCTCTCTTATAGCTCCGAGTACACACTCTTTAGTGTTTCGGACAGCAGAGTACAACCTCCATTATTCAAGATTCCAAAGTCGCAAGTCGCGCAATTTCAAGCAGTCCGGATCAACGCTTCGGGCAGATTTCGGATCAATTTTTTCTTTCAAAATTCAAGCATTCTAGTCCTAGATCGGCGTCCTAAGTCGAGTCTGCTGAAGGAAATATGTCCTTCACCCAAGGTGCATTAAGTCTAATACCAAGGTTCAGATTAATTGCGAACAATTAATTAAGTGAGATCAAGTGATCGGAACAGCTAGCTGGAGCAATGCTTCTGATCAGTGAGTTCTAATGGATATTGAACTCACAACTTACTCTTGACTGAACCTACAAGGTCACACCAATGACACGTAACAGATCACCGGATTAAATGAATCGGAAATTCATTTAATAGCTTTTCGGGATTTAAGTTGGAAACGTATTATACGATACGACCTTGCATCGGTATCGTATATCGTATCGCGAATATTCGTAAGCTAGGCGAAACGAATAAATCCTATCGTACGACGGTGATTCGTCGTATATGAAACGATAAATAATATATCGGAAATATATTAAACGCGGATACGAGGAGCGGCCCACGAGCCGAGTGCACGAAGCACTCAAGGCCCATGGGCGCGCGCTCTAGGAAAGCAAGCAAGGCGACACAACAGCGCTGGCCAATGGCCGAGCAGCTGTGTGCGCGCGCGGGCCAAGACCACGAAACAGCAGCAGCAGCGCGCAGCCCACGGCCCAGCTCGCTGTGCGTGTCCGTGTGATGTTGCGCGGGCTTGCTAGCCGGCCTTGCCTTATGGCTTGGTCGGTTAGTAAGGTTATGTAAATAACCTTATGACCTAATTTCCAACTACTGCAATCACAATTGAGATTACACACAACCCTAGGAGAAAATAGAGAACCCTAATTCTCTCTGTGCCTCCATAGTGTGTTCATCCCAAAAGCAAATCTCTTGATCGATTGTCTAAGCTACGATAATCAAGACGGATCTTATCGTGTCGGTGAACCAAGTAGAGGAACGACAAGTGGAGTTCTTTGTTCGTGTTCGTTGACGGATTATTGTGGAAAACACGCTTCGAATGTAAGTTTGCTTAATCTGTGCTTTATACATGTTTCCTGGCTTTGGGGATTGTTCCGCACATGTTATTATGTTTAACTGTATTCCCCTACAGTGGTATCATGAGCCTTATGTATTCAAAGCATGAATTAGCATGATTATTATTGTTTTTGCATTGTCGAAATTTTTGGAATTTTTGTTGATTTTTCGGAATTTTTTCGAATTATGGGATTAATTGAGAAATTGGCAGTTCCGAAATCAAAAATATTCGCTTTTTCGATTTTTAAAACCCTAATCTGATGGAAAACGATTTTCTAAGATCAATTCATGGGAATATAATTGCGAAAACAGGCCTCGAAGCATCAGTTTTTGGGCGTTTTTGTTAATTTTTCATTAAAAATTAAATGTGTCGGACAGTAATTCAATTAAAAGGTCGACCGAAACTACTCGGAATTGCTTGATAGTTTGACACAATGTTTCTGGGTACATGCTTGATCTATGGACAAAATTTCAGATTTTTCTGATAAGTATAATCCCTAATTTTGCCTTTCCCCAATTCGTAAAATTTACACCCCTAATTGATTTTTAATTAATTATGGATTCAAAATTCGGTTAATTGGGAAAAGGGGTATAATTTCATGGGTCAGTGGTTAATTTTAAAAATTATTGGATTAAAATTTTGAATGGTTTCGTTAATTTTAATCACACTTAAACCAATTTATTAATAATCTGAAATTTAATTGTTTATGAACGATGTAAAGTTTCGGATTTTGTTAATTAAAGGTTCAAATTTTAAAGTTGATTCGATCGTTCTTAAAAGTTTGAATATTGTTAGCCCTTGATTTATTAATTTTACGAAATTAAATTGTCGTTAAAGTTTATTAAATCGTTAAAAATCGTTGTTTTTCGAAAAAAATTAAATCGTAACTTTTTTGAAAAATAAAATTAATGCAAGTTCATGAATTAAAATTTAATTTTAATTAGATTGGTCCGTTTTACGAACCAAAAACACGAACATAGGCATGATGGAAGTATGGCTCGTCGAGCCATACGAGGCCGTTATGCGGAGTCGTGCCATGCGACACGGGCAGCAGCACGAGCTGCGTGCCTCGTGCGCGCTAGGCAAGGCAGGGGCGGGCGATGCCTCCGGGGCTGCGAAGAAGCAAAGCGCGATGCTTGCGATGTTGAGCGCCCACGATGCACAACACACACGCAACGCAGGGCAGCTAGGCTGCGGGTACGCGATGCGCATGCGCAAGGCATGGCGCGCGAGCGATGGGCGAGCGATGGCATGCTATGCGGTGCGATGGGCTGGGCGCGCGCGGGCAATGCTCGTGTGCTCTTGGGCCTCTCGCACGACGGGCTGGGCGCAAGACTAGGCTGTTTGATTGAACGTTTTTTTAAAATCGTTTAATTAGTTGTGCTTCGTGTATTTGCATTAATTTGGGCTAACGGGATTTTTAATTTAATATTTTATTTGCTTGGGCCGGGCCGCGAGTTTTAATTTAATATTTTACAATTAATTATCCGGAATAATTATTGGTTTGAGTGGGAGCCACTAAATGAAATTAAAATGAAATAATTATTTTAATTATTTCGAAGGTCGCATTATTTTAATTAAATTCAATTTTAATTAGAATAAAGTCTAAGGATTAATAATTTGGAAATTGATTAATCTTTTAGGACGCGTTTATGTGAACGTGAATTTTAATTAATTCACGTAAATACTTGCATATCAACATGGGCCATTCGTTTTAGTATACGAATGGGTGAATGCGTAGAATATATATTTTATGCAATGCAGGTACTCCAAGTGACTAGTATGGCCAAATTTAGGATAGTTAAATACGGTCTGCGCACCGTTCTATCTTTGAATGTAAAGTTTTAAATATGGTCTGCGTACCATGGAAATTTTGATGTAATTTATTATTTTCAAGTATTTCTAAGTTTAGAACTTTAAGTTAGCATTTGAACGAAGATTCAAGACGATGCCAAGCTAACAAGGAGGTGATGAAGATTGGATGCTTCAAGACAAGAAGTTTTGGGCCATACTAGATCACCAATTATTTATGCAATTTAATATATATATATTATGCGTGAAGGTATGAATGTATGTATGCTTTGCATGAACAGGTTGTTTCCTATGAATCGACTAGTTTTAAGTTCACTAAATAATCGAACCAACATAGAAACAACTAGGTCCAAGTAATATTGAGTTTTAAAAATTGCCTTCCAAATCAACACTTACAATAATCTAGGGATCTAAGATAGTAGGTTTACGCTAAAGCGAGGTGCTATTTTAGTTGACTTAGATGGTAAGGCGTCCTAAAGGAGCACGTTGATTGTGGTTATAACTCAACAACAATGGCATCAATTTGTTGCAATGGGATAAATTATGGCATTAATTTATTAACCAAGAGTAATTTGGAGATTAATAGCAATAGGTTTTGCTTACCTAAAATCTTAAAATACTTAAGACATGCTAAAGGTGCTTAAGGATTTAGGAATTTTGGGGTCTTGGAATCGTTTCATTCATTTCGGACCATGTTTTTTTCTTTTTGCATGAATGAAATGTTTTAATAGCTTTAATGATTGCATGTTTGCTTTTATTTCAAAGGTATTGAATTGTATGAATGGTTATTTATTGCAAATTCTTTTCGATTGTAGTAATCAAAATGGTCGCAAACATAACAACAATCATATCATCTGAAATTCTGGATGTCGAGTTAGACTTGACTAATTTTCTTGAATGGAAAGGGAAACTTGTTGAAGTTTTGAAAGTTAATGGCATACATTATGTCATTGAACAACCTTTCCTAGCTATGATGCGCGAGGCATGACTCCTGAAAGGTACAGAAGTTGGGCACTTCACAAGTACCTTGTCACGGAGTTCATCCTTAAGTCTATCCCTGAGAGTTGGAGAGGGAGGTTCATTACTTTTGAACCTCATGCTCTCCTAAGTAGCCTCGAGGATAAGTGTGCGGGTTTTCGACCCTTATGCCAAACTGGTGGCAATGGGGTTGACGAATTGGCTAATTCGATGAGCAATCTCAAGCTCATAACCCCACGCAAGTCGTGCCTAGAAGTCGAACTTCTGGAGGCACAAAGGCGCATCTACTCTGTCAAGATGGACAAAAACACATCAATTCGGTCTCATGTGGATATGATGACTGGATTATTTTTCACAATTGAGAGACTTGGTGGTTCCATCAAAGAGTCGGTAGCTATTGAACTAGTGCTGAATTCTCTTCATAAGGATTATGAGGGTTTTAAGATGCACTATCTCTTTCATCAGAAAGAGAGCACATTCTCTGAACTTGTGGAATTACTCATGAAATGCGAGAAAATTCTTAAGTTCAATCAAGACCCTTTGAATGTGAGGTGCACTAAATTCAAGAAAATAGGCAAGGGGAAGAAAAGCAAGGCTGCCTCTTCGTCCACTCCCGGAGGGCATCTGGCGCCTTCTAAGAGAAAGATGAAGAGGAATGCTTCTCCTTCCACATTGCAATGCTTCAATTGTAATGAAATTGGTCATTACAAGAGAGATTTCCCCAAACTAAAGGAAGAGAAGAAGGACAGAAACGTTGCTTCTCCTTCAGGTATGTATGCTATACATTGTAATCTAGCTAATTCTACTTCTTGGGTATTAGATACTGGTTGTGGCTCACACTTATGTTCCAATCCACAAGGACTAAGGAGAAGTAGAAAGCTAGATAAAGGCGAGATGGATCTACGCGTGGGAAATGGAGCACGGATTGCTGCATTAGCCGTAGGATCTTATTTTATTTCTTTGCCTAGTGGGTTTGTTTTGGAACTAGAAAACTGTTACTATGTTCCTAGTATCACGAGAAACTTCATTTCCGTTTCAAGTTTGGATTCTAAAGGTTTTAGTTTTCAATTTAAAGACAATAGTTGTTCTTTCGCTTTGAATGGAATGTTTTATGGTTCAGCACAACAAGAAAACGGTCTTTACGTGCTAGATACGAGCAAACACATTCATAACATAAATACCAAAAAGGCTAAAACTGGTGATTCAAATCTCACATTTCTGTGGCATTGTCGATTAGGCCATATAAACATAAAGCGCATGGAATTACTTCAACGGAAAGGAATTCTAGAATCATTCGACTTAGAGAAGATTGATCAATGCGAATCTTGTTTACTTGGAAAAATGACAAAGCAACCTTTCTCAAAGGTGGGAGAAAGAGCAAGCGAACTACTAGGGCTAATACATACGGACGTATGTGGGCCTATGAGTACGAAAGCTGGAGGTGAGTTCAGCTATTTCATAACGTTTACGGACGACTTCAGTAGATATGGCTATATTTACTTAATGAAGCACAAGTCTGAATAGTTTGAGAAATTCCGAGAATTTCAAAATGAAGTACAGAATCAACATGGCAAGAAAATCAAAGCTCTAAGATCGGATCGAGGAGGTGAATATCTTAGCCACGAGTTTGATGACCATCTAAAAGAATGCGGTATTCTTTCTAAATTGACTGCTCCGGGGACACCTCAATGGAATGGAGTGTCGGAACGGAGAAACAGGACCTTACTCGATATGGTCAGGTCAATGATGGGTCAGGCCGAACTTCTTTTACAGTTCTGGGGACATGCGTTGAAAACTGAAGCACTCACACTGAATCGTGCTCCGTCAAAAGCTATTGAAAAGACTCCATACGAATTATGGACTGGGAAACTTCCAAAGTTGTCTTTTCTGAAGATTTGGGGTTGCGAAGTATATGCCAAGCGATTAATTTCGGACAAGCTACAACCTAAATCTGACAAATGTTTCTTCGTTGGGTATCCAAAAGAAACTATGGGGTATTACTTCTACAACAAGTCAGACAACAAGGTATTCGTTGCTCGTGACGGTGTCTTTTTGGAAAGAAATCATATTTCCAAATTGACAAGTGGGAGAATAATATACCTCGAAGAGATTCGAGATAAAAAACGAACTCAGAACTCTTTAGAAGCAGTTCAAGTTGATGAACCTCCAAGGTCTTTAGAAGAGCCAGTGGGAGTAATTCCTCAAAACGTTCTTGCCCCTCGTAGGTCAAATAGAACTATTTTTCGGTCGGACAGATGGACAGGCGTCCTCTTGACTGAAAACTTAGACGTTCTCATATTGGATAGTGATGAACCTTTCACTTACAAGCAAGCTATGACGAGCCCAAGCTCCATTAAATGGTTAGAGGCCATGCAATCTGAAATAGACTCCATGTCTGAAAATCAAGTATGGGATTTGGTTGATTTGCCGGATGGGTTGACACCTATCGGATGCAAATGGGTCTTCAAATTGAAGAAAGACAAAGATGGAATTGTATACATATACAAGGTTAGATTGGTAGCAAAAGGTTACAGGCAAGTTCACGGCGTTGACTACGATCATACCTTTTCTCCAGTCGCGATGCTTAAGTCTATTCGGATAATCCTTGCGATTGCCGCTTCTTATGACTATGAAATATGGCAAATGGATGTCAAAACTGCCTTCTTGAACGGTGTTCTTAAAGAGACTGTGTTCATGACACAGCCGGAGGGTTTTGTCGATCAAAAGAACCAAGGAAAGGTATGCAGGCTTAAGAAGTCCATCTATGGACTAAAGCAGGCATTAAGGAGTTGGAATAAACGATTTGATGAAGCAGTCAATAAGTTTGGCTTCATCAAGAATCAGGACGAATCTTGTGTATACAGGAAGGTCAGTGGGAGTAAAATTGCATTCCTAGTCTTGTATGTTGACGACATACTGCTTATTGGAAACGACATTCCTATGTTGGAGTCTGTAAAGACTTGGCTCGGGAAGTGTTTCTCAATGAAGGACTTAGGAGAGGCACAGTACATATTGGGCATCAAGATCTATAGGGATAGATCTAAGAGCATGATTGGACTAAGCCAAAGCACTTACATTGACAAAGTGCTAGCTAGGTTCAATATGATGGAAGCCAAGAGAGGCCATCTACCCATATCACATGGCGTATATCTAAGCAAGAATCAGTGTCCCAAAACATCTGATGAGCGTAGAAAGATGAGTGGAATTCCATACGCTTCGGCTATTGGATCCATCATGTATGCTATGATTTGTACAAGGCCGGATGTTTCGTTCGCACTTAGTGCAACGAGCAGGTACCAGTCAGAACCAGGTGAGGCGCATTGGACTGCTGCCAAGAACATCCTAAAGTACCTGAAAAGGACTAAGGATCAGTTTCTGGTTTATGGTCGTACAGATGAGTTGATTGTTAAGGGCTATACAGACGCAAGCTTTCAAACCGACATAGATGATTTCAGATCACAGTCTGGGTTTGTGTTCTGCCTCAACGGCGGAGCAGTAAGCTGGAATAGTGCTAAGCAAAGCACCATTGCGGATTCTACAACTGAAGCCGAGTACATTGCTGCCTCAGAAGCAACAAAGGAAGCTGTTTGGATTCGGAAGTTCATCGAAGAACTTGGTGTTGTCCCCTCCATTAAAGGACCAATGGCTTTGTATTGTGACAATAGCGGAGCCATTGCCCAGGCAAAGGAGCCTAGGAGCCACCAGAAGTCCAAGCACGTACTGCGGCCATTTCATATACTTCGAGAGATCGTTGAAAGAAAGGAAATCGAGATTTGCAAGGTTGGAACTGACGACAACGTCGCAGATCCATTGACTAAACCGTTGCCACAAGTGAAACACAACGCACATGTAGCAACCATGGGAATCAAGCATGTTGGAGAATGGCTTTGATTTTCTAAGTATTGTTTTAGAACATCTGTTAGATCTATGTTTAAAACAATTGGTTTAACCATTTCATATTCATGAAATTTATTATTTCATATTCATTTAATTGTGGTTTAGAATTAAATGATAAGTCCATGTGATTCAAATCATTCAAATGGGATGTCAAGATGGATTCTTTGGCAAAGAAACACCCATAAGTGAACTTGAATATTGAAGTCACAAAGGATCCCTAATCCAGGTCATTAAAAGGTGGACGACCAATGACTAATGAAGATTAGATTGCAAGTAGATTACTTAGTTCTGTTTCTTGAACTAGAGTGACTGGATGTCAGAATCTTTTGCATAGATACTTATTGGATCTTGTATCGGATTGACCATGAGAACGCTTTAAGAGATTAAAGTCATGTCATAGGTAGTTCTCATTAATGGTGATTAGAAACCGTTCCTCAGAACATGAGCGATTATGTCTGCTCGTTTGAGAATTAGTTCGCTTTGATACTAGGTAAACGTCGCACCGTAAAAGGAGGCTATAAAAGCAGTTATTGGGCGTACTATGAATCAAAGTGAGTATTCATAGATTGCAAGAATAGATTGTCCTCCTATCTTTGATAGGATATGGTGTTGTTGTGTAACAAGGCCTCTCGAAGAGTTAGATACTGTAAAATGCATGGCCGTGCTGAGAATGGTTAGGCTTAACCTTCTGTAAAAGTTTGACAGTTGAACTCTGTAATCCGAGAAACACTTCTGGACCTAATAAGGATGGCTTGGATCTTACCTTATGTTCAGTAAGTAACACTAAGCGACAAAGGAATGTGGATGCACACTTGTCTGAATGACAAGTGGGAGATTGAAGGAAATATATCCTTCACCCAAGGTGCATTAAGTCTAATACCAAGGTTAAGATTAATTGCGAACAATTAATTCAGTGAGATCAAGTGATCGGAACAGCTAGCTGGAGCAATGCTTCCGATCAGTGAGTTCTAATGGATATTGAACTCACAACTTACTCTTGACTGAACCTACTAGGTCACACCAATGATACGTAACACATCACCGGATTAAATGAATCGGAAATTCATTTAATAGCTTTTCAGGATTTAAGTTGGAAACGTATTATACGATACGACCTTGCATCGGAATCGTATATCGTATCGCGAATATTCGTAAGCTAGGCGAAACGAATAAATCGTATCGTACGACGGTGATTCGTCGTATACGAAACGATAAATAATATATCGGAAATATATTAAACGCGGATACGAGGAGCGGCCCACGAGCCGAGTGCACGAAGCACTCAAGGCCCATGGGCGCGCGCGCTAGGCAAGCAAGCAAGGCGACACAACAGCGCTGCCCCATGGCCGAGCAGCTGTGTGCTCGCGCGGGCCAAGACCACGATACAACAGCAGCAGCGCGCGGCCCACGGCCCAGCTCGCTGTGCGTGTCCGTGTGATGCTGCGCGGGCTTGCTAGCCGGCCTTGCCTTATGGCTTGGTCGGTTAGTAAGGTTATGTAAATAACCTTATGACCTAATTTCCAACTACTGCAATCACAATTGAGATTACACACAAACCTAGGAGAAAACAGAGAACCCTAATTATCTCTGTGCCTCCATAGTGTGTTCATCCCAAAAGCAAATCTCTTGATCGATTGTCTAACCTACGATAATCAAGACGGATCTGATCGTGTCGGTGAACCAAGTAGAGGAACGACAAGTTTAGTTCTTAGTTCGTGTTCGTTGACGGATTATTGTGGAAAACACGCTTCGAATGTAAGTTTGCTTAATCTGTGCTTTATACATGTTACCTGGCTTTGGGGATTGTTCCGCACATGTTATTATGTTTAACTGTATTCCCCTACATCTGCATGTGCATAAGCAAGAGTTGAATATACTTTGACTTGCGCTTTTCCTAACCAAAACACCTCAGTCAAAGTGGGGGATTATAGTGGGTACATACACCCGAAAAAATGGGCAAATTTTTTCAAAATTTTCCGCAAAATTGTCATGCATGCATATAGCTACAAAATTTCAAGGCACACACAACGCATACAATTTCAAGCATTCAAACATACAAAAGCCAATCTTCAAATTTTACAAACCAATTCAAGTTCAAAACCATACAAACCATACAAAAATTCAAGTTTCAAGCCATACAAACACAATACAATCCAGCCTATACAAAATCAACCCAGGCAAGCTGGAACTCGCTACCATGCAGGGTCAGTCTGAGTCATCATCAGCGGTGACGTCAACCACAGGCCCCTTGTCCCTATTACGCCTCCTAAGGCGCTCCAGCTCCGTCCCAGGGGTACTAGGATCCTCCTCCGAGATACGAAGTGCGCCAGTGGAAGGATGAACTCCCTGCTGAGGAGAGGAATACTGATAAGGCGGCGGCATCGGCATATACGGGTACGACCCAAACATCTGAGCCTAGCGCATCCTCTCCATCTCCGCGTAGCAATCCCATGAACCCGCACCCCAAGGCTGAGGACCACTTCCTCCGAAGTAATAGGTGAAAGGAGGAACAAAGGGCCGTGAACCGCTAGCACCTCCAAATGAATGCCTGGTGGGGTCAACATGTACAAAAGGGGAAGCTCCCCACTCAGCTTTAGAATGCCTCTGATGAGCATCAGCACCGGACCCCTGTCCCAGCTCCAAACTTGGTCCCTCCTGTCCCAAGGACGTCTCCGCCTGAGGCTCCCTGTCAACAGAGTCTCTATGGTCTCGACGGCGCTCCTATACAAGATACAATTTCAAGAATCAAGTTCCCAGTTGGAATTTCCAGTATACAAGTTTCAAGATCAAGTGAGGTACCTCTCTGTTCCGGCCAGAAAGCTTCCGGGTCAGCTTGGCGCACTGCCTCTTCCAAGAATCAATCAAGAGCATCC
Organism: Spinacia oleracea; assembly: GCF_020520425.1. NCBI lineage: Eukaryota > Viridiplantae > Streptophyta > Magnoliopsida > Caryophyllales > Amaranthaceae > Spinacia > Spinacia oleracea. Next base: position 143,830,232 of record NC_079489.1, read on the forward strand.
AGCGACGCACTTTCACCCGAGGCGCCTGCATACAAAATTCAAGATCAATTTTCCCATGCAAAGTTACAAACAGTTTCAAAAATGCAACAATACTTACAGGGGCGTAATGCTCGGGTACATCATCATATAATTTTCGGTGCGGAGGAGAAGCCCAAGGAATGGTCTCCACCACCTCTTCCCCGTCCGAATTCTCATAGCGGAGGATCCTATCAGCATGAGGAATGTCCTCAGGATCAACCTCCTCCTCCTACATACAATCATACAGTCATACAATCATACAAACATCTAATCAACACATCAATACAAGAATACAAGAATACAAGAATGCAAGGTTCAAAAGCTCACCGGCAGTACAAAGCGTACTGGTGGAGCCAGCGTCCTCAGGAAGTCATCATAGCTCCCCTTCCTGTGTACAAAATCCCTCCAAGAGCGGCAAACAGCATCGCCCCTAGCCTCCACATAGAGCCGAACCAACTCTTCATCCAATGCCAGCGTGGAACCTGGTGGGTCCTTGGGGATGAGTCTCTCCCCCGAATTGTGCTAAAGGGACACCTGCTCCCCCAGATACCACATATGGCGGTACACTCCTGGAAGCAAAACCCTCTGCCCAGACAGGAAATGGGCACGAGCTGTTGAGGCAGGTACAACCGCGTTGGCAAAAGGACGCCATACCACCTAAAAAGCAGACAACTCAGGCAACCGTACAAATACAAATACAAGAAAGCAAAACAGTACAAGAATATTACCCCATCAGCAGGTAGAACTCTCCAAGCTCTGCGAGAAGCCGCCAAGGACGCACCAACGCGCACCGCTCCTATCCAAGAGGCAGCATACTGGTAAGCCGCATCTCTAGTACGCTGCGGCGCCAAAGTCTGAAAGTGCTCATAGATCCAAATCTTTCCAAGTACAAATTCAAAACACAGTACAAGACTCACCATGCCAGCGCGAGGCCGCTGAGACAAGTGCCAATTCGGCCGAAACACCAGGGCGGAAGGGGTCCAACCAGCACCAGGGAAAGCAGGCGCATCTCGGGGAACCATACCCCCACCTGGCGCATTTATTGCAGCCGCTTCATCATCCGAAGCGTCTTCCTCAGCAGCTCGAACCACAGATGATTCAGCGAGCTTTCTCCGAGTGTGATGAGGCATACTAAATCAAGTAGCATACAAAGAGTCAAAATTCTAAACTGGGGGCTATCCTATACTAGCCTAAACAAAGTCAAAACAAAATCCCCAGTGGACCTCTAATTCAAGGTACAAGTTCTACACCAACGCCTAGGCTACCCAAGCCGAAGCAGGTATACAATTCCTACACCAACGCCTAGGCTATCCACGCCGAAGCAGGTATTCAAGTTCTACATCAACGCCTAGGCTATCCATTCCAAAGAAGATACGAGTTCAAGAAATTTCAAAAGTACAAGTTCCAACAGTTCAAGTTCAAGTGGCTATCAAACAATTTTCTACAAGATTCAAGAAGCTTAAGCATACAAGCATCATTTCAAAGTACGAGAAAATCAAAACTACATGCAATCCTAGAGTTATTTCATAAGCAAAAACATGAAAAACTTACGTGGACAAGGAAAGAACAAGACCAAGGGAAGAGCTTAATCAAGCTTTGAGAGAAAGAGCAAAAGAATTTCAAGTGAATGTGCCTCAAAATGGCACGGCAAGGGGGACTTATATAGTGCAGCCCCGCGCCAGCCACCGCCCCAGCGCCCTGTGCTGACCTGCTGCATGCGCAAGTATGCACCGCGCGCGGTCTCCCGTGCTGATTGCACGTCCTTTGTTGCTACGGTCTTTCGCACCAAGCATCAAACGCCGCATCGAACCATCCATAGAAAATACGGGTATACACCTGTAGCTCCAAGTGCAAACAGATGAATATTTCAAGAATACAAAGTCCAAAAAATACAACGAATCAGGCGCCCAACTCCCAACGGACCCAAGCTCCGGGAAAGTCAGTCGAAGTTCAAAATTTTAAGGGACAGTAAAAAGCTCTTATCCCCAGCAAAGCACATCCCAACGGATTAACTCCGGGTGTCAAAGTTCAAAACTCAAGATTTAAAAATTCAAATTTTCGATGCCAAGCTCCGTCCTGAACTGAAGGCGGAAAAGTGCAAGTACAAATCGGAGTCATCACCAACCGCACCGAGGTAGACTCTATCCTTTTTCTAACGCCTGTTTTATTCAGGTACCGGCGTACAAAGAGTGTTCTCGATCGCAGAACATCTTGACCATTCTCCGTCCCTTTCGGAATACTTTGACTTGCGCTTTCCTAACCGAACGCTCAGTCAAAGTGGGGGCTTCTGTAGACACCTAATTTGTGTCTCCCCTTTGGGATGATGACGATACCATTATCCTTGTTAGGCGATTGGAGTAACTCCAGTCGGAAATCCCAATTGCTAAGAACACCTCCAAAATCCAAGGTCCAAAATCCAATCCCCGAGACCGTTCCCCTCCCGGAACTCGGTACAAAATACAACTTCCAAAATCCAAGTTCAATATCAATTAGTAGACCATCTCATTGGTCTTACTAGGCCTTTTCCACTCAAAATCATATAAGGCAAGTCAAATTCGAGCGCCGACCCACAAAACCGAGCATGCCGGGCCCCGTCCCGTAAAACCAGAATTCAAAAACCCGAGAAATGCTTGTTTTTCGACGCAAATTCAAGTCTTAACCTCCAAGCAAACACGTAATACACGCCAAACATCGTACTATTCGTACGAAGGTACACCCATACAAGACAAATCAAGGACGGTATCTTTACGTCCTTTTTGGCGGCATTCAGGCCACGTCAGCAGCGCATAGCGCTGGCTGGCGCCAGGTGCTGGCGTGTGCTGACGTTTTGCACCATTCCCTGCTATAAATACCGCTCATTTCCATCAAAAAAATGGGGAGCACAACACATACAACGTCGTAATTTTGACATTACTCCTCACAATACAAACTCAAAAACTCCTCAAAAACACATACAAAATTCCTAAATTCAAAAGCATTTGGGAGCTCGTGCCTAAGCCTAAATAGGTAAATTGTATTTTGTATTTTGAAAAAGTTTGTATTTTTGGAAAAACATGTGTGATTGTTGCAAGTGGTGTTTTTTATTGATTAAAAAATACCAACTTGCTAATCATTTTGAAATCAAAGAAACATAATAGATTAGAATGGGATTCGGATTTACCTAGTTAGATTTAGGCAAGAGCTCCCAAGTGCTTTGTATTTTAGGAATTTTGTATGTGTTTTTGAGGAGTTTTGAGTTGTATTTTGAGACGTAATGTCGAAATTACGACGTTGTATTGTTGTGCTCCCTTTTTCGATGGAAATGAGGGGTATTTATAGGAGGGAATGGTGCAAAACGCCAACACACGCTAGCGCATGGCGCCAGGCCAGCGCTGTGCGCTGTTGACGTGGCTTGAATGCCGCCAAAACAAGGACGGGGAATCGTCCTTGTTTCGTCTTGTAGCGTTGTACCTGTTGTACGAATAGTACTAGGTTTGGCGTTTTGTAATTTCTTGGAGGTTAAGGCATCGTTTAGCTTCTAAAAACAAGCCTTTCTCGGGTTTTTGAATTCCGGTTTTACGGGATGGGGCGCGGCATGCTCGGTTTTGTGGGTCGGCGCCCGAATTTGACTTGCCTTATATGATTTTGAGTGGAAAAGGCCTAGTAAAATCAATGGGATGGTCTACTAGTTGAGATTGTACTTGGATTTTGAAATTGGATTTTGGAAGTTGTATTTTGTGCCGAGTTCCGGGAGGGGAACGGTCTCGGGGGTTGGATTTTGGACCTTGGATTTTGGAGGTGTTCTTAGCAATTGGGATTTCCGCCTGGAGTTACTCCAATTACCTAACAAGGATAATAGTAACGTCATCATCCCAAAGAGGAGACACAAATTAGGTGTCTACAGCAGCGATTCGATCCGACATGAACCTGGAAACTTAAATCGACGACATAATCTCGACAAGTATTATCTAATCCTCTCTTCCATTCCTTTTTTTCGAACTTCTGTTTTATTCCATGTAGCCTTATACTGACTGAATCATCAGAGGACTGTTGGCTACACCAACGGCCAATCCTAACGCAAGTCAAAGTATTTCGAAATGGCGGAAAATGATCAAGATGTTCTGCAATCGAGACAACTCTTTGTACGCCGGTACCTGCATAAAACAGGAGTTAAAAAAAAGGATAGAGTCTACCTCGGTGCGGTTGGTGATGACTCTGGTTTGTACTTGTATTTTTCCGCCTTCAGTTCAGGACGGAGCTTGGCATCGAAAATTTGAATTTTTGAAGCTTGAACTTTTGAATTTGAATACCCGGAGTTAATCCGTTGGGGATGTGCTTTGCTGGGGATAAGAGCTTTTTACTGGCCCTTAAAAATTTGCAATTTCGACTGACTTTCCCGGAGCTTGGGTCCGGTGGGAGTTGGGCGCCTGAGTCGTTGTAATTTTTGGACTTTGTATTCTTGAAATATTTATCTGTTTGCACTTGGAGATACAGGTGTATACCCTTATTTTGGATGGATGGTTCGATGCGACGTTTGATGCTTGGTGCGGAAGACCGTAGCGGCAAAGGATGTGCAATCAGCACGGGAGACCGCGCGTGCGCAGATTCGCGCATGCAGCATAGCAGCGCCGTGCTTTGGGGCGGTGCCTGGCGCGGGGTTGAGCTATAAAAGCTCCCCTTGCCGTGCCATTTTGAGGCACATTCACTTGAAATTCTTTTGCTCTTTCTCTCAAAGGTCGATCAAGCTCTTCCCTTGGTCTTGTTCTTGCCTTGGCCATGTAAGTATTCATGTTTTTGCTTATGAAATAACTCTAGGATTGCATGTAGTTTTGATTTTCTTGTACTTTGAAATGATGCTCGTATGCTTAAACTTCTTGAATCTTGTAGAAAACTGTTTGATAGCCACTTGAACTTGAACTGTTGGAACTTGTACTTTTGATTTTTTTTTTTTTTGGACTTGTATCTTCTTCGGCATGGATAGCCTAGGCGTTGATGTAGGACTTGTATACCTGCTTCGGCGTGGGTAGCCTAGGCGTTGGTGTAGAATTTGAATACCTGCTTAGGCGTGGTTAGCCTAGGCGTTGGTGTAGGAATTTGCATCTTGAACTAGAGGTCCACTGGGGATTGTTGTTTCGAATCTTTTGACTTTGTATAGGGCAGCATAGGATAGCCCCCAGTTTAGAATTTTGACACTTTGTATGCTACTTGATTTAGTATGCCTCGTCACACTCAGAGGAAAATCGCTGAATCATCTGTGCTTCGAGCTGCCGAGGAAGACGCTTCAGATGATGAAGCGGCTGCAATAAATGCGCCATGTGGGGGTATGGTTCCCCGAGATGCGCCCGCTTTCCCTAGTACTGGTTGGATCCCTTCCGACCTGGTATTTCGGCAGGATTGGCACTTGTCTCAGCGGCCTCGCGCTGGCATGGTGAGTCTTGTATTGTGTTTTGGGATTGTACTTTGTAATTGTATAGGTCTTGAGCTAACTCGTTCACCTGTAGGCCGATGGAAAGCCGTTCCGTACTTATTGGTCCTTGGTGGAGGTCTAAAGGGCCTTTAAAGCTCTTCGTGCTGATACGGAGGCTATGGAGATTTGGTCGCAGACGGGCCTGGCCGATTTCTGGCGCACCATGGGAGGTTCTCCGAGGAGAACAGGGATTAAGAACCGTTTGTGGGCTTTGTTAGAGCGGTGGTGGGATACCACAAACACTTTCCACATGGCATGGGGGGAGATTACTATCACCCCTCTTGAGTTTTCTATGATTACGGGTCTTCCTTTTTCTAAGAGGAATTTGACCTTTGATTCTGAGCTGACGTGGCGCTCGGCCGCTGCCAGGGACTTGCTCGGCCTAGTTGTTGACTTGTCTGATGATGATGCTCACGCTTCCGTGAAGGTGATTCTGGAGGCTATGTACGGTGGGGATGTGTCCGCAGAGCAGAGGGTTAGGCTTTTCCTCCTAGCCTTGGTGAGCAGAGTGATGGCCCCGAGTAGGAATAGTCGCTTGAATTTTGAAAGAATTGACCCGAAGTCTGCCCGAAGCGTTGATCCGGACTACTTGAAATTTCGCGGCTTGCAGCTTTGGAATCTTGAATTATGGAGGTTGTACTCTGCAGTCTGAAACACTAAAGAGTATGTACTCGGAGTCATAAGAGAGGACGGTGGCCTCGTCCTTTGGTGCAGGCTCCCGACGTCTGGCGCGGGCTTGGTGCCTGGCGCTTGTGGGCTGACGTACAAGCCGACTCTTGTATAAATGGGGAGCTTGTTGGATCATTTCTTGCATCAATCCTTCCCTGCTATCGTTGCATACTGCTTCCTCTCAAAAAGAAAGTATGGATGTGTCCTTTGAAAGTGCCTTGAACACGTGGCTTGGTTCGCTAGGCAAGTTGGAGAAAATGGAGCTTGATGGCATGCATCTTGGGGTGCTCGTCTCTTTCCAGTTTGTAACATTGGACTTGCACTTCATTCTTGTTGCTCAAGAGGCTTGGGAAATAATGAGGTATGTCCCCTCCTTGAGGAATTTAGTGCTATATTGGGGTGGCCCTTGATGTTGGAGCCATGCATTCCTAGTGTTGAAGAACACTTTTTCTTGAGTTTTGAAAGGTATTTGGGCTTGAAGCCCCCACTTTTGAGTGCTGTTGTATACGGCAGAGGGGTGGATTTGTCCCTCTTTGTTACCTACTTTGCTGGGCTTGATGTCCCAAAGTTTTTCGCCTGAGAGCCTTGAGTTTTTGTATATTTGCTCGCTTCCTCTTTTCGAAGCAGGGGTTTGGCAATGGTAATGCCTCCCTAATAGAGATTGTAGAGCAGTTTGCTAATGGTCTGGACCCAATGTCGCTTTTGATTGGCGAAACATTGATGGGCCTTCATATGCTGAAGTCGGACCCCTTTTTTTGCCATCGGGAAGTCCGGTGTTACTCCAAGTAAGGATCTGGAGCGCTCTTGTATGTTGAATTTTGTACTTGTATTTGAATCTTTAATGTTGAATTTTGAAATGTGCTTCTTGTATACTCCCCAAGGTTTGGCTTATGGAGAAGCTCATGTTGGTGGCACCACCGGATAACATGGCGAGCTATAATAGAAAGGGATTAATGTGCGACCCATGCTGCACGGCCGGCTTTCATTGGATGAGTGGCGGTGTACACTCTCTGGGGTTGAATCTTGTATAAGGTGGGTAGTTCCTTGGTGGGGGATTGCTGCTATGAAACATGCCCCTTTGAGGGTGCCAAGCCTCACAATGCTGGTCTTCTACTTGCCTGCCCGAGTGATGAGACAGTATGGCTTGAGACAGGAGATCCCGGACTGTATTGAAGAGAACCCGAAACCTGTTGCGCTGAATGCAAATAGACTTGAAGTTTGGAGGCGGTATTGGGTCACCAAACCATTCTTGAGTATCCAGTTCCCACCTGAGTCAGTTATTCTGTCTGCGGGGTATATTGTATGGATGAGAGGCCTAAGCCAGAGGGACATTTCTCTCTCCGGACCAGCTAGAGTCCGAGGTTCTAGAGCTAGACGTCCTGCATCAACTGACTATGAGGAAGGTGACGGGAGCGTGGCCCATCCGGTGCTTGACCATTCGGAATCCAAAGGAGGTTCGTCGTCCTCCCGTCTTTGAAGGCTTGCAGGTTCCTTCTCCCGCCGCTTGGGCAAGGGGAAGATTGATGATTGATTGCGGGAGGAGCCAGGGGATAGTACTCAAGGTGCCAAGACTCGAGAGCATAGTCGCCTGACCCTAGATCTTTGTAGGCTAAATGTGTTTGAAATTGTATTGGAAGGAATTGTGTTTAGAATGTGTTTGTAATGTGTTTGGAAGATGTGTTTGGAAAATGTGTTTAGGGAGTGAAAAGGCTTTTGAACTTTGCTTCACTTGATCTTGACTTTTTATTTGAATTAGCTTTGAAGGCCTTAGGGCCAAATAAAGAGTTATTGTGTTAAATTCCGCTTGAACATGCTTTGCTTTGAATTGGCACATTTGGAATAAAGACGACAACAACTGAGTTTTGAAATTTGATTTGATTTGATTTTTAGGATGTCCTTAATTGAGGAAATTTTGAATTTTTTTTTATTAAAGTGGTCGGGCCTCGAAATGAGGTTGCCTACGTGTCCCGTTAGGGAATCAGGTCGGACGTACTTCTGACTACCTTACAAGACCTGAATTTGGATTCTTGAATTTGAACATGGAACTTAGACATAGAACTTCGTGAGTTGATCAAGGTTGGTAAGAGATCTAAATTTTGTTCCGTCGATGTCTGTTAGTTCGACTGCTCCCCCTGAGAGGATCTTCTTGACAATGTATGGGCCTGCCCAGTTGGGTTTGAATTTTCCCCTTGGGTCCATGGTGCTTTTGCGAAGGGCTTTCAGGACAAGCTCGCCTTCCTTGATGTTTCGGGTTCTGACCCTTTTGTTGAAATGGCTGGCCACTCGGTGTTGATAGACTTGTACATGGTGAGCGGCTTGAAGCCGTCGCTCGTCGAGCATGACTAGCTCGTCATATCTTGCTTGTACCCATGCAGCTTCTAGGATTTTTCTTTCGAGGACTATCCTTAGAGAAGGTATCTCCAGCTCGATAGGTTGTACTGCTTCCATTCCAAAGACCAATGAGAACGGAGTTGCACCAGTTGAAGTGCGAATTGAAGTTCGATATCCCCACAATGCGAAATGCAGCTTCTGGGGCCAGTCCTTGTAATTGGTAGTCATTTTTATGATGATGGTCTTGACATTCTTGTTGGCTGCTTCGACTGCCCCATTGGTTTGTGGGCGATAAGGTAAAGAGCGATCATGTTGAATCTTGTACTCGGTGAATAGATCTTCACACTCTCCTTAAAAATGGGTTTCCTGGTCACTGATGAACTCGTGAGGAACACCGTATCTGCATATGATGTTTTCTTGTATGAACTGGGCCACTTTCTTGGAACCCAATACTTTGAATGATCTGGCCTCGACCCATTTGGTGAAATAGTCGAAGGCGACCAGTATGAACTCATGACCCCCGACGCCTGTTGGAGTGACTTTACCGATGACGTCGATACCCCAGGCTGAGAATGGCCACGGTGATGATTGAGAGCATAATAATGATGGAGGAATGTGCTTCAGATTCGCACACTTCTGACATGTAGGACACTTCTTGACAAAGAAGTAGCAGTCTCGTTCGAGGGTAGTCCAATAGTATCGTGCCCTAGTGATCTTGAGGGCTAGCTAGCATCTTCCCATTCATGTGGGTGCCACAGACTCCTGCATGTATGTTGTCCATGACTCTTTGAGCTTCGTGCTTGTCAACACATTGGAGGTTAGGACCGCTAAGGGACCTTTTGTATAGAATGCCACCTTCTATGACGAAATTGGCTGATTGTAGTCGCAGAGCCCTTTGATTCTTGCTTGAAAAGTGTGGAGGATACCCTGAATTTTGTACATACCTTTGAATGTCTGTAAACCAAGGCTCATCTTCGTCTTGCTCGACGTTGTCAATAGCATGGACATATGCCGCTTCTTGACGGGTTTCAATTGTAAGTGGCATTTCAGCCATGCTGCTTGGAATGTTGATCAATGAGGCCAGTTTTGCCAGTGCATCGGCGAATTGATTCTCCTCTCTTGGGAGGTATGTATAGCGAAGCTCTTCTATTTGTTCAGACAGCTGTTCGAGATAGGACTGGTATAGAGCCAAGCTCTCGCTTCTTACTTTCCATTTGCCGGAAATTTTTTTGATGGTTAGGGAGGAATCCCCGTACACTCGAAGTTTCTGGATGCCCAGTGCTAAGGCGGCTTCCAGGCCCATGATACATGCTTCATATTCTGCCGCATTGTTTGTGACGTTGAATTGTAGTTTTGCTGATATAGGAATGTGCGTGCCGTCTGGGGCTACTAGAATTACTCCAACACCACATCCGTTCTGATTGGAAGCACCGTCAAAATGCATTGACCAACTGTCATCATTGGTCATTAAAATTTGCTCGTCGGGTAAGTCGTAATCTTCCTCTTCTGCCTCGACAGGACAGTCGGCTAGGAAATCTGAGACTACTGAACCCTTGATAGACTTTTGTAGAATGTATTTGAGGTCGAATTCTGCTAGCATGACCAACCATCTGGACAACCGTCCGTTGAGTGCTGGTTTTTCGAATAGATACTTGAGAGGATCCTCTTTGCTGATCACATGGACTGTATGGGAGAGCATGTAGTGCCGTAGTTTCTTTGTGGCCCAAACCAAGGCGATGCTGAGTTTCTCGAGCTGAGTGTATTTGGTTTCGTACTCGATAAGCTTTTTCCTTATGTAGTATACGGCGTTCTCCTTGCCTTCAATTTCCTGGGCAAGCATAGCCCCCACTGCTGAATCGATTGTTGTGAGGTAGAGCCTGAGGGGAATCCCTGGCATTGCTGGTTTTAGTACTGGTGGGTTGGAAAGGTAGCTTTTGATTGTTTCGAATGCATGCTGACAATCATCATCCCACACCTTGGGCTCGCTTTTTCGGAGCTTTTGAAATACTGGTTCACATATCATTGTGAGTCTTGAAAGGAACCTGCTGATATATTGTAGTCTGCCGAGAAAACTCCGAATTTCCTTTTCATTCGTTGGTGGTTGCATCTCGAGAATTGCTTTGATTTTCGAAGGATCAGCCTCTATGCCTCGAGAGCTGATAACATATCCGAGTAACTTGCCTGACGTTACCCCGAATGCGCACTTTTGAGGATTGAGCCTCATGTTGTATTGTCTGAGCCTGTTGAAAAACTTTCGAAGTACTGAGGTATGCTCGTGCCGTTTTTTGGATTTGACAATCATGTCGTCGACATATACCTTAATTTCCCTGTGAATCATATCGCTCATGATAAATGTGGCTGTTCTTTGATAAGTTTCTCCTGCGTTCTTTAATCCGAACGGCATAATTGTATAACAATATGTGCCCCACTGAGTGATGAAGGTCGTTTTCTCCATGTCTTCCTCTGCCATGGGAATCTGATTGTAGCCTGCATACCCGTCCAGAAAAGAGAGTAAGGCGTGATTTGCGGTGTTGTCGACCAAGACGTCGATGTGAGGCAATGGAAAACCGTCTTTAGGGCTGGCCCTGTTAAGATCTCTGTAGTCCACACACATTTGTACTTTGCCGTCTTTCTTTGGAAATGGGAAGACATTTGCGATCCATTCGGGATATTTTGCTTCTCGAATAAACCCGGCCTCTAACTGCTTGGAGACCTCTTCTTGAATTTTGAGGGAAACATCCGGTTTCATGCGACGGAGTTTCTGCTTGATGGGTTTTGAACCTGGAATAAGGGGAATTGTATGTTGACCGATGCTTGGATCAACCCCTGGCATATCATGATAGGACCACGCGAAGACGTCTACATACTCTGAAAGTAGATTGATAAGATCGTCCCGCTCTGCTTGAGAAAGAGTTAAACCAATCTGAACTAGTTTTGAATCACTGTTGTTAGAAAGGTTGATTTTTTCTGTTTCCTCATTTATGGGCGTCCTGTTTTCATGATTTTCGATAGCTTTTAGAAATTCAAAGTCAGTTTCTTGTGAAGCAAAGTTAGGTGGATTAGGATTTGATTTTGAATTAGGACACGAAGAGTAAGTAGAAATTGAAGTGTTATTGAAATTGGCAATCATTACATCGACAGTTTTTATTGAAATTGAAGCTCGGCCTTTAGAGGCTCTTGATTGATGCAAGACTCTAGTTCTAGACACTTAGACTCATTGCTAGACTCAGATCCAGACTCATCCTCTGACTCGGACTCGCTCATCATAGATCCTTGGCCCACAGTAATCTTGAACATTTTGCCATTTGGAGCAGTTATCTTGAGAGACTTTCTCCAGCCATTGACCATCTTCTCGCTTGGAGTAATTAGTTTAGATGGGTCGTAATATTTGATTTGAGTGATCATTTGAACCATGGCATCTTCGGAAATGATTGGGGTTATCTCCTGGCCAAACAATAGACCGAAAGCTGATGAGTCAAGGCATTCAGGGGAGGCCTTGTCTTGTATTGGAGGAGCATTCTCTAGGAAATGACAGTCTTGAAAGATCTCGAATTCGGGGTAAAGGACCCCCTTTGAAGAGTCATAGAAAGGTTCTAGGAAGTCAAAGTATAAGTCATGCTCTCCTTTCACGAATTTCCCATTGAGTGTGAGTTGATGAGGAGGTATCTTGAATTGATCATTGCCAGCTCGACGGGCCCTTAGCTTAGCCTTTTGCTGCTTGTCATCGAACTTAGTCGGCTTGTATCCCAGTCCGCAACAGTTAGTCTGTCCTTGGGACTTGAAAGGAGATTTGGTTGGCGGTGGCAGAGTAGTGCCCAAGAAGCGCCCACGCTTGATCATCATGCGCCTTGCCATGGGATTCATTCTGGATTCGATAGCTCCAACTTCAGCACTGAATCCCCAAAGGTCTTCGTCGTTGTCATCATGTTCGATCAATATCAGAGCCTTGTCGGCTACCTTGGTCCTTGGATGGGACGCATGCAGGGTAATGACGTTTCCTTGGACCTCCATTCGAACTTTCTGGTGGAGTGAGGATGTCACTGCTTTGAGGTCATGGATCCAAGGTCTTCCCAACAGGATATTGAAACTTGCTTTGATGTTGAGCACTTGAAAGCTCACTTTCCGCTCGATTGGCCCTGTGCGGAGTAGTAGAGTGAGAGTTCCCATTGCTTCCCGACGAGTGTTGTCATAGGCACGAACACCTTGGGAGGAACTAGAAAAGTCGCTAGGGGTGAAACCCAGATTTTCGGCAGTGCGGAGAGGAAACACATTGATAGTCAATCCATTGTCCACTAGAGTCATGGGGATGATCTTGTCTTTCTACTCAACAGTCAGATAGAGGGCCTTGTGATGGCCTGCTCCCTAGGTGGGAGGTCTTCATTAGTAAAGGTGATTCCTTCTTCCAGATTTGTAAGCAACCCGATCAATTCGTCAGGAGTGACTTCTAGGGTGACATTCAGTTTGACCAGAGCATTGATAAGAGCAGTGCGATGTCCCAAAGAGGAAGCCATGAGTTGCCAAATATTAACCTCTGCCTTAGTGCGTTCAATTACTTGATTAGAGGGTTCTCCTCTGTGGGTAGAGGAACATTAGTTGCCGGTGCCGTTCTGTTGGCTGGCTCTTGAATTCGACCAGACCTAGTCATGACCTGAACACTGTTTTCTACTTTGGGGTCCAAGTACCAGTCGGCGCTCACGATTTCTCGACATTCATCATCAGAGATGTTTTCAATAGGAGGGTCCTGATATGTGTCTTCATCATCGCTGGCCCAGATCCCGCAAATGTCTCCTTGAGGTAACCCAGATTCCGAGTTTTCACTTGGCTGCACCAGGGGTGGCACAGACCCTTGATTATTAAATATTTCCTCCACCTCGAATGGGCCCACAACATGGAAAAGAGTTTCTTGATTGTCCTCGAGTGCCCTTATGCGAGCCTCCGCTTCCTCAACACGTTCATAGAGCTCTGCTACAGCTGCTGCTAGTGAAGTCATCTTGAATAGGATTTGGAGAGGAGGAGTCTGAGCACCTAGTTAGGACATGATTTTGAACTTTAGAACTAGAACATCCCGACACATGATATGATATGCATGCAATGAATGAGACCTATACTTGACCCTAAGTGTCACTCCGAAGATTCGGGTTTTTGGATTTTGTACTTGTATTCAGGATTTGCAACCCGTTGGAAGTGTTTGAGAGGAGCGTTCATTCTTTTGTGAAAGTTGGCTCTTGTACTAGAACATGGAAAAGGAATATTCCAACCTGTTGGAAATTGGACTTATTTGAAGGGGATTTCAACCCGCTCGAGAATTCGGAAATTGGACTTGTACTAGGAAATTGAATTTTGTATTATTAAAGGGAATTTCAACCCGTCAATATTTCAGGGGGATTTCAACCCATTGGACTTCGAATATTTGAAGGGAATTTCAACCCGATTTGAAAGGGAATTGATTTTGTATTATTTAAAGGGAATTTCAACCCGTCAATTTTTTAGGGGAGTTTCAACCCATTGGATCTGGAATATTTGAAGGGAATTTCAACCCGCTTGAGAACTTGAACTTGTATTATTTCAGGGGATTTTCAACCCGTCGAATTTGAACTTGTATTATTTCAGGGGATTTTCAACCCGTGGATTTGAACTTGTATTACTTCAGGGGATTTTCAACCCGTTGGAAATATTTGGAATGGGATTTGTATTATTTTAGGGGATTTTCAACCCGTCAATATTTTAAGGGAATCTCAACCCATTGGAATTGGAGTATTTGAAGGGAACTTCAACCCATTGGAATTTGTATTATTTCAGGGATTTTCAACCCGTAGATGGAATCTTCAACTTGTATTATTTCTGGGGAGTTTCAACCCGTGGAATTTGAATTTGACTCGAAGTTTAATTCTGAAATGGAAAAGGACGCATTTTTTATGTAGAACATGAAGCTTCGTATTTGGAAAATCCGGCATTATGTCGCCGTGGATTTGAGACATTGAACTTGGGAACTTGAAATTCCGGCATTATGCTGCCGTGGACTTGGAGTGTAGGATTTGAGATTTGAAGGTTTGGAATTTTTGAACTTCGAGCTTGAGGTTTGAAATATGGAATGGAAAATCGGCATTACGACGGCATGGATTTGGAATTTGAAGTTTTGAGCATAGAACTTGAAATTCGAAAGATTGACATGGAATTTGTGGTTTGAAAGTTGGAGTTGAAAAGTTGGCATTATGCCGGTCATGAACTTTGGCATTTGAACTTTGAGGTTTTGAGACTTGAAATTGGCGACCTGACTTCGATGCTTGAAGACTTGAATGTTTGAAATAGGAAATCCGGCATGACGCCGTTGGATTTGAGGTTTTTGACTTTGAAGTTTGAAGCTTGAAATTTGGACTAGAAAATCCGGCATTAAGGCGCTGTTGGGTTGCATTTAAAAATTGAGGTTTTGGACTAGAAAGTTTGAATTTGAACTTGAAGCTTGAATACTAGGAAATCCGGCATTATGACGCCGTTGGGTTGAATTTGACTCGAAAATCGAAATTTTGAGTTTGTAAAATCCGGCATTATGGCGCCGTTGGATTTGGACTTCAAAATTGAGATTTTGGATTAGAAGATTTGAACTTGAACTCGAAACTCAAAATTTGGAATGGAAAACCCGGCATTATGACGCCGTTGGATTTGAACTTTGACTTGGAAGAAGTAGGTTTTGAAGTAGGAAATCCGGCATTATGGCGCCGTTGGATTGCATTTCGAACTTGAAAATTAGAATTTTGGACTCGGAAATCCGGCATTATGACGCCGTTGGATTGAACGTTGAATTTGGAACTTGGAACTTGGACTCGAAAATCCGGCATTAAGACGCCGTTGGATTGGATTTTGAATTTGAAGCTTGGAATTTGGACTCAAAAATCCGACATTATGACGTCGTTGGACTGAATTTTTAATTTGGCATTTGTACGTGAGGCGTGTTTAAGGGTTTTGAATCAAATGGAGTGACACTCCTAAAGACCCTAAAATCGGCGATTTAGATGCATGAGGTTTGAATGATGCTCCTAGGGGTTTGGTTTCCTAGTTGGAGGCTAATTGGTTTTGGCAAGCTAGACCTCACGGTTAGCCATTCACACGTGCGAAGACGCCCACACAATGCACAAGCAGCACGTTGTCACACTAATCATGAATATGAATGCGACATGCAAAGTTCTCAACCTAAGGTCGGTCTAAGTTTTGTATGATGCAAGTGGTCGGCTTTGGGTGTCAAAAGGTACTTGGCTAAGAGACGGATCCGGCGACTGATGAATCATATTTGTATAGGGTATTTTGGTGCATTTAGGTTGCATTTCTAAGCATTCGTCTCATTTTAGTTGCATTAAGAGTCGCATTTGCATAAGTTGTCATTATTGTACTCTATTACGCCTTGTTCGTGTTTTCTTTAATATTTTAGGTGATTTTACGGTCGTTTGGATGCTTTCGGAGTGTGCAAAGTTGATTTGGATGATGAACGAATGAGATGTTGACTCGAGGATCATTATATGTCTCTCGGGATAACTTTTGAGTCAACAACGAAGCTAAACGTTATTTTTCTAAGCATTAAAATGGACAAGCGTTCACTCTTTTGATGATATCTCAAGTTTTACAGTTCGGAATGAGGTGATTTTTATTGGTCTAGAAAGTAGGCTTAAAGAGCTTTCCAACGATAGGTCACACGTCCCTAGGGGCATTGTAGAACAAGAGTTATGACATTAAAAAAGGTGACTCGGCTATCCGATGCATCGCCCACCATGCTTCGTCGTACAACAATCCCAGCGCGGGTTGACTCGGCTAACCATGTTGTTTGTCGCGCAATAGTCCAACGAGGGAGCGCTCGATGCCAGCGAGCGATGCCACGCTATGCACCAAGCCTCACAATGCAAGCAAGCCTGCAACAACTTTGTCGACCTCGGCCAGCGAGCGAACACTTGTGGCCCAACGAGGGATGCCTCGGCCAGCGAGCGATCACTCATAGCCCAACGAGGGATCTCGCGTTCAGCCCTGCTACTTCTCACACACGCCCTTGTGCGTTGTTCGGGTGACTTGGTCATTCTCGGGTTTCATTGCCACGTCAGCGTCCATCGATCAATCGTTGACAACTTATACTTTTATTTTCTTATTTATTTTATTTTAGAAAATATAAACTATAAATACTTCAAGGGAATTAATTTATTTCCCTCATGCTTTTTATTCCTAGAATTCTTTTCTACGTTCTTTTTCTCTCTTCACTTTTCATGAACTCTAGTTTTTCTCCATATTCCATTAATGTAACTCCTTGAGGTATTATTAGTTTCTCTTTTATTTATTGCTTTTAATTATGTTTTCATTCTTAGACTTAAGTTTCATAATTTATTTCATTATTGAGTAGTTTTCTTTCTAGGGTTTGGGAATCCATGTTTATATTATGAATCTTTATTATTATTGTTGATGGTTTGATTATTCATTGATATTTCTAGTTGATTAGGTTTATATTGTTAATATTTGCAATCTGATCAATTGTTTGATTAAATCATGCTAATAAGGTTTAGAATCGAAAGATCGACTTTTAGAGGCTTACCTACAACTAGCAATTCTGATTATGTTAGCGACCGTACTACATACGTTGAATCGAGAGTGTTAAGACCCGACCGTAGGATTAATTCGTGCTCTAGATACTTTGAATACTTGAATTGTTGATGATGTTTTGATTGATTTTGAACTATGAACATGGTGAACCATTGCCCTAGATCTTTTAGTTTATTTTCCGATTTGTTTTAGTTTAAACATTCAATCCTAAATTTCGTGACATTGTTAGTTTCACCATACCTTGAAAGCTATATTTAAATAGCCATCTCTCTGTGGATTCGACCCTACTTACCCTACTACATCGTTAGGAGGTTTCGTTAGGATTTTATTTTTGACGGGTGTACGACAACCTATCAAATTTTGGCGCCGTTGCCGGGGAGACGGTTTAATTTTTCTTTTTAGCTTTTATTTTTGGTGAGGCTACATTGTATATATTTTTTCGTTTGTGTATAAAATTTCCCCTTTTTTTTAATATAAAATGGCTTCTATTTGTTTTCCTCAATTTGAGAATGAAGTGTTTTGGAGATATTATTATAGGCTCGGAGATTTTCTTGGTCCAAATCATCTTTTTGAACAATGGGAACTATGTATGGTGATTTATGAGGGATTGAATGAAGATACAAGATTGGTGTTGGATTCCATGAGTAGTTATATATTTGTGGAGAAGACTCCAGAAGAGTGTTGGGATTTGATCGAGCAATTAGCTAGAGATACATATGAGTGGGAGATGACAATGTTTGTTGAACCTACTCTGCAAAATTTCTCTTTTCCTATTCCTCAAACTCATACCCCTCCCCCGTATTATTGTTCTTGTTGTCATTGCCATGACCATGATATTTCTCTTTGTCCCTATAACGAGTCATATAGTAATACTGTCAACCCTTTCCTTCAATTTGATATGCAAAATTTCCAACTCGAACCATCTTATTGTGACATGAAAATCCTTTATAATGATGATGATGATGATGATGATGGTGGATTTGTTAAGAATGTTAGTTCATTAGAGGAAGGCTATCATTTGACTTTTGGTCCTTATAATGGTCAAGATGAGAAAAAGTTGGATATCATGGAGACTTTGGAGGATGAAGAATCACTAATGGTTGTAGAATCGGTGGTTGAGAAACCATTGGTTGAGAAACTTTTGGTTGAAGATTTAATGACAAGCTTATTCACGAGGGTGGAATTGTAGGTAAAAGTATTAATGTTGAGCCTATATCTCCTCCCCGCTATGACCCGTTCTGGCGGAGGCTTGATCTTGTTCCTTCCTCCCCTATGTTAAGTCTTTTGTCCTTTCTCAATATGTCTCAATGCAATGATACATTTGACCTTGTCGACCTTGATGCTCATTCTAAAACGTTTACATTGCCAGAGGAGCAATTAGAGGGAAGTTGTAAATATTCTCCTTTTTCTTTTTCTTTTTCTTTTGATTTTTCTGCTTGTTTAACTAATACCCTATTTGAGAGGATGAATGTGGTTTTAATTAAACCATATGTAGTGCTCAATGACATGTTTGCAGGGGCATTTGATAAATTACTAAAGGCGTTGGATTCTTCTAATTAACAATTTGAGTAGGGTCGAGCGGGACCTTAAAAACCAGCGTTTACCGGGAGGCAACCTGGTTTACTGTTTTAATTTCTTTTTTTTTATTTACTAACCACCTAATGTGTGCTTAAGTGATGAAATATCTCTTTAGGGACGATCGTTGTCAGGTTTCTTGGCTAGTTTCATTACCACATCGCGGCACTGACGTCAAAGCCTTTAGTGATAAGCTCCTTGTTTATGAGTTGTCCTTTTCCCTTATTCTCAATTTTCTTATTTTTTTTGCACCCTCTTTGTTTACATTGAGGACAATATGTTGTTTAGATTGGGGGAGGATATTTGTCATCATCGATTTGCGCATCTTAGTTGCACTTTAGTCTAGTTTTCTTTTGTTTTGTAGGTGTTGTGCGCTTTGTACCACTCACTAGGGGTGGGAGTCTACGTACAACGAAAAAAATGTACTGCTTTCCTACTAATATTGATAAACTTAGTTGCAGTTTGTGAGGGGGTCGAAAAAGCGCGAGGCTAATGCGTGACCTTGTCCCTCGTGGGTGTGACGATTCTTTTTATTCAATCAACTGTAATTGGATTTCCTGTGAGTATACACCCAATTGACTAGTAATATAGGAGTCGCCATTCAGTTTTTAACGACAATGAGAAAAACTGACAAAACCCGGTTATCGTGACATAAAGGGAGTGCAATTATGTTTGACCACGACGGCCGTAGGTTCCCTTGTGATCCCTGGTGTGGGGATCTCTCAATATACACCCGCAAGGTAGAGATTGAGGGTTCGGGGGACTGTAACTACCGAGAAGAGTAATTCGCTCGTCGATAACTCCAGAGGCAGGATATCCTTACTAGCTCAGCATAAATAATTGAAGGGACATGCGTTAACTATTAAACTAATCTGAATTGATTTTAGCAATATGCAACATATAATACTAATTCGACAATCATATTAGGTTAGTTTAACAGTTCATAAAAAGGGCGAGGAAAGCAGTTAAATCATCGAAAAGGGAAACATTACGACGCACCCTTGAGAGGTGCGTCACGGTTCTCAGAAAACTAACAACTTTGACTTTGCTATTTCTCCTTTTTATTTAATGAATCTCAATTATGGGACAGGATACGCTCTTTTCGATTTATGGATCGATTGCGACAGAACGCGTGAACAGTTTCGCAGCGAGAGGCTTAGGCTAAGGGGTTTAGAGTCAATACTCAGAATATGTTATGTGTTGTTGTGTCCTCTTTCACGTCGAAACTAGGGGCCTATTTATAGGGAAGAGTTCGTGGAAAGATAGGATTGCAGAGTTCTAATCCACAAAGAATTAGGAAAAGAGACGTACCCAGGTATTTTCAGCGCCCAGAGCCAGGCGTTGAAAATAGGGTCTGGGCAGTTTTGTTTAATCAGATTCTGATTCCTAAAATCCGTAGAGTTTGAGATTAATTCGAGTATTTTAGCGCGTATCAATTTTGTGACGGAATGCGTCTGGGCCCGTTACGAACTCTAGGTTCATTAGGATTTTAATTAATACGTAACCCTTATTTCCGGATCCTATTAGGAATAGGATTCTCGCAGTTTTCTATCTCATTTAGGATTTATGTTGGAGTGCAACACCTAATTCTGACAGGTTTCTATCTTTTATGATTTGCCACTTTTAGAAGCTACTTTTTACGACAGTTACTATTTTTAGCAGGTTTCCATAAATAGCAGGTTTTGGGTGAAATGAAATGGGGAATCGAGATTCGTTTATTTTATAGGAGATGCGTTACCAAGTGGAGTTTTTATGCTTTCATCATCGAACCTTTCCCTTGCGGGAACGGGGACAAAAGTAGGTGTCTACAGTTAGCCCCCACTTTGATTGAGTCTTGGAGTAAGACGATGGTCAAAGTATTAGACGGAGTGCGTCACACAAGTCATGGTGTATGTGACCTGTTTTGCGAGGGTCTCACGAGCCCCCGAGTGATAACATTTGACTTCAGGGTCATCACTTGAAGTGTCGACATATCCCTCACGTGTCATTGGGATTTGTCAACTGATAGTATAGAAACTTCCTCACTTTGTCATTGGAAGGATCTAAAGGTGCGTAGAAACTCCCTCACTTTGTCATTGGGAGTAACTACAGATGTTTTCGAAATTAAAGCTCTAAAGTGTAATTGGGCCTGGCCAAGCCCAATCACGAGGTAAAACGTTTTTAAAGATTCTCATTTTCAGGGCTAGCTAAACGAGAAAACCCCCTTGTTTTTATAGGACATAAAACGAAGGAAAATCCAACACATCGTTCTTTTTTGGAAAAACGAAAAACCAATCCTACAATTTTTGGAAAAAGGGAAAACCGATCCTTCAATTTTCGGAAAAAAGGGAAAACCGATCCTTTAATTTTCGGAAAAAGGGAAAACCGATCCTTTAATTTTCGGAAAAAGGGAAAACCGATAAAAGTTATCGCTGCAGCGACTAAGGACCTGCGCTGTTAGTGACGCAGACCCCGCCCGCTGAAGGTGGGCGAGCCTGTCCGCTGAGGGTGGACCCCCCGTCCGATAGAAGTGGACGAATCTGTTTTGATGTTTTTGAAAATAAGGACCTACGCGGTTTGTGACGTAGACCCCACCGGCTGAAGATGGCGAGCCTGTCCGCTGAGGGTGGACCCCCCGTCCGATAGAAGTGGACAAATCTGTTTTGAAATTTTATTTTGTTTTTTTTGTTTTTTTTTAAAATAAGGACCTACGTGGTTTGCGCCGTAGACCCCGCCGGCTGAAGATGGCGAGCCTATTTTAAATTTGAAGACTTTATTTTTTGTCGAAAACTGAGGACCTGCGCGGCTAGTGACGCAGACCCCGTCCGCTGAGGGTGGGCGAGCCCATTTTGAATTTCTTATTTTGCCTATGTAGAAGAGCTTTTGGTGATTACAACCTGTTGGTGGGTCGTAATATTTCCTGATTCGATGTGTCCTATGAGTGGGTCCACACTGTGTATATTTTTGTTTAACAATATGTTTTTTGAGATATCCAAACATGATATGGTGCGTGGCGCAGTCTGGGAATGTGATTTTGATTGCGCGCTCCTTGTTGGAGTCCACTTTTTGCGAGCCCCCAAGCGTTGGGGCTCGTCGGTTGTTTTTCGCGTCTTGTAATCATGTTTGGGGTCACGCTCGTATGTGCGAGCGACCTCCTATAGTAGTGTGCTATTTTAGTGAAGCCGTGGAGTGCGACTTTAGTTTTCAGGCGACATCCGGTTTGGGTTGGCCCGGATTATCCCTTTGACAGACAGACATTTTCTATTTGGAAATCCAATGACTTGACGACACATATTTTTGGTGTTTCGAAGAATGACCATGATATTTAACTTGCTTCTTTTATTTTATTTTTGAAAAGTGTACATGAGCGTTTTCTGAGACGAGTCTAAGTTTCGACCAAGTTTCAATGTTATTATTATTTTTTTGCTTATTTGGGAGCTAAAGGTCCTTCGGGCTTGATCTTACTTGTGATAGGGCCTTGTGTTTTAGCAACACGGTCTTAAGTCCTTTCCTATTCCGTGTTTTGTGAAATCTGGGCCTTGGGCTGCATTTTCAGCGCCCAAGCTCAGGCGTTAAAAATTTCGGCGCCCGGAGGTGGGCGCTGAAAGTTCTTTCCTGGTAATATTTGATTTTCGGATTTCTAAACACGTTTCCGAATGGGATCAGGATGTTATTGGGTGCGTTCAGCTATATATCGGGGCTAGATACGTCCTTATTTTCCACCACTCTCAAATTCTTTCTCTCTTTTTGCTGTGCTCTAATTATTTACTGCTTTTGTCATGTCAACCCCTACTTTCTCACTCCAACGGACTGTTAGGCGTTGGCTACGAGCCCTTACTCCCACAGAAAAAGCCTTGTTAAAAGAATACCACTTAGAGGCACTTTTAGGGTTACAACAAATTAATATTGATTATAATTTTCTGCATGCTGCCCTAAATTTTTGGGACTCCAATCATCATGTTTTTTCCTTTCGGGGCAATGAAATATGTCCTTTGCCTGATGAATTTGCTGCGATCCTTGGTTATCCTACTAATGCTACTCCTGTTACCCCTGGCACTATTGAAGAGGGTAAAACAACCATAAGGGCTTTCCTAGGGCTAGATGATAACATGTTTGCTGAACTTGTTGTAGACGATAAGGTTAACTTGGCAAAACTCGTAAAACATCATTTTAGGCCTAGTAAGAATATGACCGAACAAAAATTGAATATTCGAGCCCTTGTATTTTGCTTGTTGAATCATTTTTTGCTGTCGAATAATAATGGTGAGTTCGGTGACATAAGGCTGATCCCGCTGATTAGCCAGATGGAAAGCTGCTATTCTATTATGCCGTTGGTTGTTGCTGAGACTTTGCTGAGTGCGGATGAGCTGAAGAAGGATGCCAAATCCGAAATTTTTAAGGGAAGCCCCCTATTACTGCAAGTAATCTATTTTTTTCTTTGCGCACACATACGCCACTTTTATATATTTCATTTTGCCTGGGGCTGAGTTTCAGCTCCCAGGGCTGGGCGCTGGAATAATCGGCGCCTGGTCCGGGGCGTTGAAACTGCGCCCCAGGAACCTTTTTTCCTTTCTTTTCATTCTTTTGATTCGATCGTACCTGTTTTTGCAGATTTGGCTTGCGGAACGGCTTAGACTTTTGGAAGCTCCTACCGATCCAAAATATTATCGCCCTATAGCTTTGGGTAACCGAAAATACTTGCACCAAGGCCAGGGCGAGGCCGAATGGTCCTCCTTTTTTACTTATGGCATTTGTTCTATTAAGTGGGTGGTACCATGGTGGGGTTTGACTACTATGACAGGGGGGTCTGATGTATCGGTTTATGTTTCTTTGTTGGGGCTATCTTGTCCCATTTATATTTTCCCTTACCGAGTCATGCGTCAATATGGTTTAAGGCAGACTATCCCCTTTTCTGATACGGTACCACCTAAGGTAGGGACCTTTGCACAAACACGGGTCTTAGCGTGGGCTAGGTATTATGATGGTCTCCCGCGTTGGGCTGTAGCTACAAACGGGTTTGTGGGTCTTTCTGAAAACTATAACTTGTGGATGAGTTCCGATGACAAGGATGTGAGGACCGAGGCTCGTAATGGGGAGCCGGCTGAGCTTTTGATACCTCGTATTCGTGTTAAGTATGAGGGTCCTGATTCTGCCAGACCTCGTACCTATAGTTTTAAGACTGTGAAAGCTCGTCCTGATCGAAAGCGAAAGGAAGTTCTTCCCCGTTCCAGTGTCAGGCCTAAAAAGATGCCTAACATGAAGGGGCCTGCTGTTGTTAACAGAAATGCAAGCTCTCGCGGAGATCGTCGCCAGAACAATGTATGGGTTAGGAGGGCTCAGCCGCCCGTAGAAACAGTGGCTAGTCCAGTTGATGATAGTAATCCTTCTCCCACCATTGTTTGTGCCCTTGAGGCTGAGCGGGCTATAACTGAGAATGTTTCTGAAGCTTTGGCATCTTTGGAAGTTAGTGTCCAGGAGCCGGTTCTTATGGAGATTGATATTGGGGCAGCGCAGAAGACTATGGGGGTGGATCCTGCGAACATTGCTCTCTACAAGACTTTATTTGATGATCCGGAAGAACTAGAGTAGTGTAGTTCTTTGCTAGGGTGTAGGTGCCCTTTATTTATTTCAGTTGTGTTTGTTTTTTTTTTTATTCCTAGCACTTTGTTTTCCTTCTTATTATATTTAATAAAGGCGTATTTTAGTTTTCATTTTGTTTCTCCTCTTTTATATGTCTAACACTTTTTTACACAAAGAATATATTTTTTTATTTGGACCGAATCCTTGGTAAGGATTGCCTACGTATCTTGTCAGAATCAGGTCGCGCGTAGTTCTAGCTTTAGAATAAGTTCTATTATGCCGGATTTCGGTAGATATGTCCTGAAGTGGAAACATATTACTTAATCGGTCAAATGAGTGAAGTATTTGCCATTTATTTTCATCTGCCGTTTTTTTTATAGGTTGCGTAAAATTCGACCAATTTGTTGGTAAACCTATTTGGATACGTACTGTACCCCCCAAGTGTTCGTTGTTTTTCCGTTGTGTGCGGATAAAATGACGAGCACTTCCG
Organism: Spinacia oleracea; assembly: GCF_020520425.1. Lineage (NCBI taxonomy): Eukaryota > Viridiplantae > Streptophyta > Magnoliopsida > Caryophyllales > Amaranthaceae > Spinacia > Spinacia oleracea. The sequence goes on from NC_079489.1 coordinate 143,854,894, forward strand.
AAAAAGAAAACCTTTGGCAGGCAGAGAGTTTCAACGCCCAGGCTGGGGCGTCAGAAATTTCGGCGCCCAACCCTGGGCGCTGAAAATGACTTGGGCGGTCAATTTTTGACGTTTTGCTTCACATGTTCTTGCGTTTATTTCTATTTCGTTTGTTGTGCCTTGATATTTTGCTTTGTAGTTAAAGTTAATTTTGAGGCTGTTTTGGAGGCTTTTTTGACTGTTAGCGTGAAACGCATTTTTGTCCAGATTAATTTTTTCTATTGGCGACTCAAAACAGTTTTGAAAATGGAGTTAGGGTGCGGAACTTATAAAGATCTTTTGTGGAGGGTATGATGGAATCTATGTGAAACAGCTGTTGGTGGATTCTATGTTTTATGAATTTATTGTTTGGTAACATTTGCATTTGTTTAAAATTTTTTATTTCTTTTTGATTCTGGGTTGCATGGATTGGCTCTTATGATGACATTGGTTGGCTTTTTAGGTTTTGAGGATGGGATAGTGTGGTTTATTTTGTGGGTTTCGGGACTTGGTTCACATGGCATTATTTCAAAACCGAGTGGGTTTTGTTTGTTGGGCCTATAGTGGGCCGCTTCTTTATTATTATTTTTTATTTTGCAAGTACATTTGGTGTTTATTTAGTGTTAGAATAAAAATTTTAGGAGAAATATTACGCCTTTATTGATTTGGAAAGTAAGGAAAACACACTGAAATAAAACTGACCCATATTCTAAAGGGCCTTAGGACCATCTAAAGTCTCTATTATTTTTTCTATCAATCTAAAGAACTACTAATGGTGCTCTATATGGCTCAAGCCTGGGGTTTAGTCTCATAAAACTTCGGTCCTTCACCGGTACTCATCTTGAATCCTATTACTTTTGCGTTGACCCACTGATATGTCTTCACCCATCCGTTCCCGACCTCTTCTAGTGTTGATGCAGGAGAGATTAACCGGGTTGGATCGAAACCTTCATCTTGTAAAGCTAGGGTAGTCATCACAGTCCCGTTCTCCATAGGCCTCGATTCGTTAAACAATGTCCATAGAGCCTGGTTTGTCCAATATTTCAGTTGTTTTAGTCTTGGTGAGGTGGGGTGCCTCATCCAAGGTGTGGCAGTCATGGAAAATTTCAAATCCGGGTTTTAGCAAGCCATCCTGAACGAAGGGTTCAGGGAAATCACAGCATGGGTGTTCTTCTCCTTCCCGAACGAACATCCCGTTAAGGGTCCTTTGATATGGGGAAAGGAGGGTGGTTTGTTTGGCTTTGTTAAGGCGTAGCCTAGATAGGCGGTCAGCAATATCTTCCTCCGTTGGTTCATAACCTAAGCCAAAGGGAGTAGATTTGTCGGGAAAAGGATGGAATGTGCATTCCTTCTTCCTTATGCCCAATGGGGTTCCTGGGAAATAACCTTGAGCCAACAACATTCTAGGGATGACTCGGGATGCATGCGGGTCTAGGAATGCTGGATCATAATCTTCGATGAACTGGATTGTTTCTTCCATTTGAAACCCATAAAGGTCATCTGCAGTTTCGGCCGTTCCAACCATAGTACAACTGACGTCGAGAGGAGGGGCGCGGATTTCTAGTATTACCCCGTTATGGTTAAGTTTAACCATTTGGTGCAAGGTTGAAGCCACACCTCCTAAGTCATGGAGCCAAGGTCGCCCCAAGGGGAGGTTGAAAGTGGGCTTGATGTCGATTATTTGAAACTCCGTGGTGCGTGCCACAGGCCCAGTTTGTATGGTAAGGTTGATTTTTCCCAATACAGGCCTTCGGGAGTTATCATAAGCTCGTACCCCTTGTGAGGAGGTTTGGGAGTCATAGCTTCCTAGCCCCAAGCAATGGGCGGTTCGCAATGGGCAGACATTAACCGCCGAACCATTATCTACGAGCGCTAGGGGGATGTTTTGTCCTTTGCATCCAACCACTAAGTAAAGGGCTTTATTGTGAGCACCCCCCTCTTTGGGTAAGTCTTTATCAGTGAAAACTATGGCCTTTTCTCCGGCATCTCTCGTGACATGGCTAACCAATGAGTCAGGTGTGATATCTGTAGGTACTGAGATGAGGTCAAGTGAGCGAATAAGCTTTTCGCGATGTTCCTTTGAAGTACACATAAGATCCCAGATGGTAATCTCAGCCTTGGTTCTTTTCAGTTGTTTCAGGAGAGGATTTTCAATGACTTCTGCGACGGTGGCGTGCCGCCCGTTCTCAGGAGTTTGCCTAACCGGGATGTCGTCCATAGGAGATGGGTGAATATCCGGTTGGTATATCCTTCCGGATCGGGTGAGGTTGTCGACCTCGGGCTCCTGAGGGGTGGTGTCAATGAGAGCATACCCGGGCCAAGTTTCAGTGAAGAGGTCCTGGCCCGAGACTTGAGATAGGTAAATATCTTCAGCATCATCGTTCCACACGCCGCACACTTCCCCCTCGATTCGATCCATAGGTACCACAGCGAGTGGTGCACCTTGAGGTGTAATATACACCGTGGGGTCGAAGTTCTCTAGTTGGTCGAGAGAGATGTGACAAGAGCCGAGTGGGCTCTTGTTTTTGTTGGGTTTGCCAACGTTAGGGAGAGGTATTACTTCATCCTCTATCATTGTAATAGCGCAATTTTTTCCAGGTGTTTTTAATTAGAGGCTAATTACATTTTATTATCTTAAAATAGATTAAAACAGTTTTAATAAAAGATGAGTATTATTATTGTATTTTATCTTTTCCATGTGTAAGAGAGGAAAATCTGTTTTTTTTATTTTAAATGTAAAATTACAATTTTGCCCTTGGTGAGAAAAATAAAATAATTTCATATGCCTTGCTCTTCCATGCTATGTGTCACTCATGGGAGTTGCCACGCACAAATATTGGTGTCATTTTCTTGTTAATTTGTAGAAAATAAATTTGTTTAATGGTTTCTCCTAGGTGCAAACACTCACAACCCAAAAAAAATCTCTCTCCTCTAGCTTGATTATCTGCTGCTGCTTCTGTTTCGTTCGTTTTCTACAACACGAGTTCGGATTTTTCCAATAGTTTCTTCAGGAAAGTTGTAGCCCTTGAAAAGCTAATCAATTTAGCGTCAAGAATCACTCAATTTGGAGTTGTATTGTGGGAGATACGCCCTCTTCTTGTCACTGCTGCTGCAGTTGTTGTTTTCAGAACTAGCTTCTGTTTGTGATGTTTTGAAGATCTTACGCTAATTTTTCCCTTCTTGTTTCTAAACAAAAATTTTAGATATCTTTGCGTAGATGAATTTAGGCTCAAAAGTCACTCAATTTGGAGCCGTATTTTAGGAGATATGCTCTTCTGAAATCAGTCGCTGCTGCTGGCTACAAGTTGTTGTTGATACCTCAATTTATTGTTGTTGCGGCCTTGTTGTTGTTGATCTTTCCTCTGAGTTCCCAACTCTGATTTGATTAGCGAAGTAGAACCCTTGTTAAGATAATATATGGAGCTTATTAAAGAGTTAAGTTCATGCATATATTATGAAGATTGAACTATGGATGTATAATTGGGAGTTCAAGCAAAGGAGTGATGGGTATCATGAAATTGGTGTTGATGATCGGATTATGAACCTGAGATCGTACTCTTGGAGTATTATTGTCGCATGCTTAAGGTACACATTGTCCGTCCACTTTGATGAAAATTTATGGCTTGTGTTATCTTTATTTTAAGAATGTGATTTTACGTTTAACAATATGAGTTTCGATTTAAGTTTTACTTATAATATTGTGATTTGGAAATCCTATATAAGATGTGAATATGAACATTATATTTATAGAATTTCAATGATTTTAATATTTGTGTTTTTAATCTATATATATCTCAATTGATTTAAACATGAGGATTGTGAAAGCTCGATTTTTCAGACTTGAAATTTTGATCGTGAGACATTTTGATACATTTGAAAATGAAACTTGTGTCAATTCGATTGTGAGACTTGTGAAGACTTGGTAGCGAGATTTATTAAGGGTTGGTTACATAGTTGGAGGATGTGACCCATGTGAGATTTATAAAGATACATATATTTATTAAGAATAATATGGGTTGTAATGTAATCGGAATTGCATACTCTAAATCGGCTCATGTTAGCTTCAGTATATTTAGTGCATTTCGGAAAATACAGTTGAATATCATTATGGGTAATCAAGCTATAGATATGACAAATTATGAAATAAGGTACGGAGTACATGATTAGGGAACTATGAGTGTGACTCATAAATATTAACCTATGTTGGGATTAATAAGGTTTAGCAGGGACTATCGGTTGAATCATAAGCGATAGATATATTCCTCTATATTCTTTTGTTTATCTTGAACTATTATTTGAGCGATATAATTTTATAATAAGATCTATAAGATAAATATTTTCTTTATGTTATAGTTAACGTTATCACTAAACGGTAGTTTTACTAACATATTAGTTATTGTATAATTCTAACTCGAATATGATGATAAGGATTGGTTACAACGTGAATGGCTTTTTGAAATAAGTTTTATGAATTGGGTAACCATAAAAATAAACTAATTGATCTTCTAAAAATCCAGTTTTGAGCTACTCAATATATAATGTATTTTAATTTTCTGAATTATGATTTATGGCCTATATTTACCAAGTTATCATTTATCGAGTTTTGAAGCTCAATGTTTATTAAATTATTTCATTTGAGATCTTTACACGGTTTCTATAAAGAGTATGTTTGAATTTAAAAGTTTAAGATTATTCTTTGACTAAGATAAAATAATATGAATGATATATATATATTTTTTTTTGATACGATTGTATTGTGTATTTACACATCATTTTATACTTTATTCTTAATGAGAATTATTTTAAGATCTAAATTACAGTGTTGGGTATGTAACCACGTACGATCAAGAGAAAATTAAGTTGACTAGTCTTAATTGAGCTATTACGCTAACTTGGGTATAACCTATATGCAACTGGAGTTAGATAAGGAAGATTTTGGGTTATTATACTTGGAGTTATGAATGTTTCATAGTATAATAAGGGTTTGAGTTTATTATACTATTGTGACTAAAGGTTGGAGTAATTTGAAATGGTGATCTTTGTGCTACAAACTTAATATTTGCGTTTTGGGACCGAGAATATATCAATAGATTAATATTGAGTTTACTACTTTGTATTCATGAGTATAATTCCTGACAAGCTTAAGGGTTTCGACTATATATCTTGGATTTTAACTATATGCGAGTGCTTTCAAGCGAACCGAATAACATATAGGTACTTAGGTTATCTTGTTTTCAAGATTTATGTATACAGAGTTTGTGAAAAATCTTTGGATAAGCTATTATGATCTTTAAGCAAATCTTTTGAATGGATCTGTCAAATTGAATAAGTATCATTGTGACAATATTTTCAATTGTGTTTAATTGTGTTAATTCAGATGTGATTTGGTTTGTGATATAAGCCTTTGAAGAATTATATTTCTTAAATTTATTAAATGAGTTTTCAAATGTGTTTTAGTGGGGAAGAAGCCGTTAACAACGGCCATGAACAACACTTGTGTATTTGTGTGTGATCTTTGTAAATGCACATCTGTGCATCTGTGTAAATGTACATATGTACATCTGTGTGGGGACATGTCCTAAAAGTCTTGCAAGCTTGTGTGAAAAGGTGGGTGACGACCCCTAAAAGTTTGAAGACAGTGGTTCTTCAACCCATCTCTATTCGTGTTCTCTTCCCCTAGTGAGTTTATAAGTTTTAAAAGACAAACATGTTAGAATTTGCTGGAATAAGCAAATATTGTGAAAGAATAAGTATGTTTATGTGTTTTGAAATATCAAACATATATTGTTTGCGAAATTCGAAGTGTGATTTTGATACGTTATTTATCATTTATAAGAAGTATTTTTGGAAAATTAATAGTTTTGGAGTATCAATAACTTATAGTTACTCTTTTGAAAAGTTTATACTAGTATTATGATACAATTTCAAAAATAAATTATCGAGATCGATACGAATCGAAGTTCCAATGGCTTTGAGAGAATATATATGTGTATTGGTATGAGAGATTCAGTATGGAGAATCATTAGTGGCTATTATGTTCGAGATGTGTTTGTACTTAGCTTATGCTCGTCATTAAAATCATGAGAGACGAATTGTGAATCCATGATGGATACTTTTCCGGTATGTGTTAAGGTTTGATTATGTTGAATTGTGGATTTGAAGACTTCTTATGCTATGAACATCTTTTGGACACCTAGTGAATAAGTCTGAAACCTTTGCTTAATTTATTTAATCAATCACGAATACTACAGTTATGATTAAAGATTTTATGTGAAATGATTTAAGTTCTTGCAAATTTGAAATATGATTTTTGATCGGATCAAAACGATTTTACCTTACAAATAAATTAACTCACGAAATTATGTTTTAAGCCACTAAAATGAGTTTCAGGTTGGGCAATGTGTACTCAGTTTCCCTGACTTTGTTCTTTGAACCTGTCCTGGTGGGGGCAGATTCCTATTCGTGATTTTGCAGGTTTAGTTAATGCTGGAAGTTGAATCAGGGATCGCGAATGCAAAAAGCGATATATGCTAGCTGAATTTCATATATAAGGTTGTAATAGTTTTTGTGTGAATATTCTTAAGCTAAATATGAAGAGTTATTGAATTTCATGGATTAGTTCCTTGTTGGTTAAGAGCTAAGTTTGATTAATGCTATTAAGTAATTTTACTTAGCAGCTCGTTAAGAGCGGGCTGTTACAGGTGGTATCAGAGCCAAGGTTGATTTTGGGTTTGCTATGATCATCATATCATAGCATATGAGTTGGAAGTGGGTTTATTGGATTGAATAAGAGTCCGTAAGTATGTGAGTTATGTTTGGGATGTTAAAGCTTAAAAGTTTTATGCCTTAAACCGAGAAGTCTAGAATTGAAAGATTTAAAGTGATGATATTTGGTTTGTAAAATGTCTTACGAACATAAAGGTTGAAAGCTAAAACATATGTTTTGGGAGTTAGTGAAACTTCATTTTAATTATGTGGGAAGAAGTGTCGATCAATGAAATTGGATTTATAAATATTAGTGTGGTTATGAACTTGGAGATGATGGGTTGAGGATTTTAGATTTCATTGCTTGTTTTGAATTACGAGAATTTGAGTTTGGAATAGATCGTTTGATTTAGGTGATTAGAGTTCTAATGTAAAGATTGGGCCAATTGAAAAACATATAGTTAAATTCATTATTATTGGATCAAGAGTTTCAATATATTGTCATCATCAATCCATCTAGTCACCTTCTTCCTAAACTGGATTGAGTATCGTTAATCTCCAATCCATCCATTGTTCCTCAAGATCCAATATTAATATTCGAATCATATCTGTCAAGGGAATCGAGATATCTTAGATTATTTCCTACACTGTGATTTCAAGATGTCATTTCAAAGTAATATGTTTCAAATGATCTAAAATTTGCATTCTGAAATTTCGAGGACGAAATTTATTTTTAAGGGTGGTAGTATGTAATAGCGCAATTTTTTCCAGGTGTTTTTAATTAGAGGCTAATTACATTTTATTATCTTAAAATAGATTAAAACAGTTTTAATAAAAGATGAGTATTATTATTGTATTTTATCTTTTCAATGTGTAAGAGAGGAAAATCTGTTTTTTTTATTTTAAATGTAAAATTACAATTTTGCCCTTGGTGAGAAAAATAAAATAATTTCATATGCCTTGCCATGCGCTTTTCCATGCTATGTGTCACTCATGGGAGTTGCCACACACAAATATTGGTGTCATTTTCTTGTTAATTCTTCACAATTGAGTGGCAAGTAAGGTAGAAAATAAATTTGTTTAATGGTTTCTCCTAGGTGCAAACACTCACAACCCAAAAAAAATCTCTCTCCTCTAGCTTGATTATCTGCTGCTGCTTCTGTTTCGTTCGTTTTCTACAACACGAGTTCGGATTTTTCCAATAGTTTCTTCAGGAAAGTTGTAGCCCTTGAAAAGCTAATCAATTTAGCGTCAAGAATCACTCAATTTGGAGTTGTATTGTGGGAGATACGCCCTCTTCTTGTCACTGCTGCTGCAGTTGTTGTTTTCAGAACTAGCTTCTGTTTGTGATGTTTTGAAGATCTTACGCTAATTTTTCCCTTCTTGTTTCTAAACAAAAATTTTAGATATCTTTGCGTAGATGAATTTAGGCTCAAACGTCACTCAATTTGGAGCCGTATTTTAGGAGATATGCTCTTCTGAAAACAGTCGCTGCTGCTGGCTACAAGTTGTTGTTGATACCTCAATTTATTGTTGTTGCGGCCTTGTTGTTGTTGATCTTTCCTCTGAGTTCCCAACTCTGATTTGATTAGCGAAGTAGAACCCTTGTTAAGATAATATATGGAGCTTATTAAAGAGTTGAGTTCATGCATATATTATGAAGATTGAACTATGGATGTATAATTGGGAGTTCAAGCAAAGGAGTGATGGGTATCATGAAATTGTTGTTGATGATCGGATTATGAACCTGAGATCGTACTCTTGGAGTATTATTGTCGCATGCTTAAGGTACACATTGTCCATCCACTTTGATGAAAATTTATGGCTTGTGTTATCTTTATTTTAAGAATGTGATTTTACGTTTAACAATATGAGTTTCGATTTAAGTTTTACTTATAATATTGTGATTTGGAAATCCTATATAAGATGTGAATATGAACATTATATTTATAGAATTTCAATGATTTTAATATTTGTGTTTTTAATCTATATATATCTCAATTGATTTAAACATGAGGATTGTGAAAGCTCGATTTTTCAGACTTGAAATTTTGATCGTGAGACATTTTGATACATTTGAAAATGAAACTTGTGTCAATTCGATTGTGAGACTTGTAAAGACTTGGTAGCGAGATTTTTTAAGGGTTGGTTACATAGTTGGAGGATGTGACCCATGTGAGATTTATAAAGATACATATATTTATTAAGAATAATATGGGTTGTAATGTAATCGGAATTGCATACTCTAAATCGGCTCATGTTAGCTTCAGTATATTTAGTGCATTTCGGAAAATACAGTTGAATATCATTATGGGTAATCAAGCTATAGATATGACAAATTATGAAATAAGGTACGGAGTACATGATTAGGGAACTATGAGTGTGACTCATAAATATTAACCTATGTTGGGATTAATAAGGTTTAGCAGGGACTATCGGTTGAATCATAAGCGATAGATATATTCCTCTATATTCTTTTGTTTATCTTGAACTATTATTTGAGCGATATAATTTTATAATAAGATCTATAAGATAAATATTTTCTTTATGTTATAGTTAACGTTATCACTAACACTACTAGAAATTGTAGATTTAACGACAGCATATCCACGAAGTAATCAACATTCCGTCGTTATAAGCAATAGCGCGCTACTCTACTGCGATGACTAACTGAAGCTTGTCGTTATTATTATAGAAAAAAAATAAAGTTAAAATATTCAAAGGAAATTGTCTGTCGTTATATCTACCTTATTTATGCACTCTTCACTCTTCAGCGCCGCTTTCAATTTGTGAACATCAGTTCAAGTTTCACTCACCTCCAACATAGAAGTCCGAAACCCTAATTTTAACTCGCCTAAAGTTTTTCGATTCTTAAATTCATATTTCTTTCTCACCAGAGATGCAGTTGATTTCGACGAACCAGTTTTCGATTCAGTTCGAGTCAGGGTAGAAACCAAAGATGAGAAAAGCGGCGAGCATGAGTGAATTGGAACTACCATGATTTCATCTCTTTTCTACTTGCAAGGATTTTGTCCTATGAAACTGGATATAGGGGTTGATTTAGCCCATTGGATCAATGTATAGAAGTTCGATTTCAGATCTCGCCGTCAATTTCTTGCATCAATGTAATTCCGGTAAATTCCATGGTTTTTTTCTTAATTTATACCAATTTTTTGAAGTGTTGCTGGTTGAAAATTGGATTAGTTAATTAAATGCTTGTTTCGTTGCTATTTGGGATTTTTACTTATTTAATTTATTCAAATTGGAAGGGAAGAAGGATTATGTCTGCATCAGGTATATATTCAGCCTTCTGATGCAATTATACAGTTAATTGCGTGCATCCTAATAATTTTGATCCTGTGGTAGATTCATGAACCCCGTTGTTATTCAAATAAGAAAGTTGATATTCTCTTGATTTCATGTCTGATGATTTTGTTGATGTATATGCCATGTGAATGGTGTTTTATTTACTATATGATCGAGTTAGCTGGTTGGAGTTTTTTGTTTGTTTGAATTGTTTAGGCCAAAATATTCTTAATTTGGTTAAGGATGGTTTCGTCACTGGGAAGCCTACCAAGATTAAGTCGAGGCCCGTGCTCATCGTATGAATGAGGGCATGAGGAAAGGTCATTACTCTAGATTTGGTATGCATATAGTGTATCTTTTCATAATATAGAATTTGTGGTTAGGAGGTATGGAAGCACCAGTTCCTCATTTCTTCTTTCCAGCTTCAGCAGCCTTGGTCTGCCAGAGAAATAAATGTGACAAAGTTAACAAAACATAAAATAGAGAAATTTAGAAGCCAAGAATTTACAAGACTTTAATAATAAAGAGTTAAAAGTATCTATCAGCCACATTTGATATCGTTGGCTGATATTGTTAGACAAACACAACCATCAGCCAAAACAACAATGCAAGTCCATTCTCCTACCTTCTTAACACCACTGATCTTCTTAGCTATGTTCTTCCTTTCTTTCATTTGTTTTCTGGACTTCTCAATCTTGGTAGCCAATCCATTCTGCACCAAGAAAAAATAGGAGCACAAAGATGTTTAGGGGAGTATATCACTCAGCAAGTCAAAATAGGCAACTCATTTACTGCCACCACAAATGGAATTATAATATAAAGATCACAAACGGAATTACAAATATAAATATCACAAATGGAACAACATACTTACCCTTATCAGGCTGTACTTTAGTTCAAACTTCTTTGCGTTATCAACAGAATCATAAATCAAACCGAATTCAATAGATTTACCTCCTCCAAAGTGAGTACGGAACTTGAAGACAAAGATAGAATTTGGATCTTTCACATCATATATGCTAGCTAGTTTGTCCTTCAATTCTGCCTTTATGAGAGAAATTTAAGATTAAAGTTGTAAGATTGTAAGGGAGAAATAGAACAGTAGTAAAAATAGGTGGTACGACGGGGAACACTTGAAATTTGATCATCAAAAGAATTCAAGCAAACAATCAGGAAAGAGATCAGAAAATTGAGAAAAATGAATTCAGGAAACACTACAAAAGGACAAACCATTGCACAGCCACTGAATATGAAACCACCATGAAAAAAAGTTACAGCTTGAACCCCATATAGCAAGTCAAAACATGCAACTCATTTACTGTAGCTGCTGCATACTCTGTACTATGTACAGCAAGACTTGAGTTCTTGCCATATCTTTGACATGTACTGCCCCTAGCCAGTGGCATTCCTGAGTGTATTCTGACCTCTGGAGCAGCTGCTGCAGTACGGCAGAGCTCGCATTCAAGCAATTGAATTCAGATTTGAGTTTAGTCTCTAAAATCACTTCTACCCTTTCTTTACAAGAGGGCCAATTAGACTCATACCCCCAAGGCTAACTTGGAAGTCTCTCTGCTATGAAACAATGCATGTATTGATGGTAGATATATGCTAATTTGTGACTAATAGCTGAGAAAGGTGGTTATATAAACATCTCTTTGGTAGTAGTAGTAGTTGGGGAGTTCACATTAACATAGCTATTGTTTAATCACAGTTTATTTGCTTTAGTAACTTCAGCTATGAAGTTCTTATCATTTTCCGCATGTCTACTGAAATACTATACAATTTGTACCATCATACTTTTATCATGTTAAAGATCAGTAGTAAAAATGGTCTGTTTAATCCGTATATATCTTATTTTCTTTGTATATTTCAGGGAATTAGTTGATTAGTTCCCCCAGGAACAAGCTAATGAGACACCCTTTTCTCTAACAGCACCAGTCCACATATTCTCAATCTTTCTCCTCTGCTCTCAGCTTCGTAAGTTCTTGATTTATAGTTTGCAAATACTTTTAGATTTTTTGAGATTTCCAATGGAATGTTGATTACAGATGGGATCCTCTAATTATAATTTTTTAATTATAGTTTTTGTTATGTAATTGATTGTTCCTAATTTATGTTTTAATTTTGTAGGCGGGTCCTTATGAATGGCTTAGTTATAAAGAGGCGTATGATTCAACGCTTCAAATCGGCTCAGCTATTAGGAAATGTGGAGTTAATCCCGTGAGTACAATTTTACTTTATTATTGGCTCAACTATTGAATGGAGTACATAAATTTCTTGATGGAGAACTATAGGATCCCATCTGTTGTGATATAATAGAAGAGGCTTCATTACTCTATTAAGTATTATCGGAATCAACCTATTCAATATTAAAACCTTTATTCACCTTCCAACTGTGGCTTTTCGAGATTTTGTACCTTACTCTTTTTGTCAGTTTACATATCTTCACATGATGGATTCCTATCGTTCTAATTTCTGCTCACTCATTGCATATCTCAATTTCTGTTAGGTTAAATTCTCTTCTTCTGTGCTGACATCCTTCAAGTCCTAATCTTTCCAATTTACCATAGTGTAATCATTTTAAGGTCACTTTAATCACAACCTAAACCAAACTCATAACAATCAGATGCGTGTTTCAAGGATAATCACCTCAAAAGAAGTTGAAGACATGCTCCTCAGTGAAGTACTCAATGAAAAATAGATTTAGAATCCTAGAAAGGATTAAGAAAACCAATAGAACATAATCTATGCCAGACACAAATAACCAGGTTTAGGTTCAGGTTCATCCAAAACTGAGTTCTGAATTGCAGGTTACGATAACTCTTCACTTATACAATAGATATTCAGGTTGTAGCTTACATGAGGTGTCTTCAGAGGCTAAATTAGTTCTTTTAGTGCCTTAATAGTGAGTCTGGTGGTGCTTCTGTTTAATATGCAACAAGTGTGTTGGGAGCTGGTTTTTTGGTGAGTGCAGGCTGGTAGCTTGCATCTGTTTTACTGTTTTCATATTGGGCACAGCTTTTTTTGGTTGTTTCTGGACTACGGTGCTCCTGTTTGTTTTGTGTTTGCAGTGGTTTGCTTAATATGTGGTTTAAATTGTTAAATTTAGCCACCTTTTGCCTTTACAGTCCAGTAGTATTGTTGATGGTGCTTCTTTAATGTGTTATCTTTTGTCTTTGATTTCTTTTGGCAATGCAGGTATTTCCAGCCAAGTAGATTGTGCTATCAATATACTCAACCTAGAGATTAAGTTGGATTCCGTAGTTTGTGTAATAAAAGATCATAAAGAGCTGGAGAAATATGTTTAGTTACTTTGGTACTAAGATTTTGATTTTTAATCATGTAAGCGCATGTAGATTTTGATTTAGAATTTTTTAAATAGGGACGATTAATTTTTCTTTAGATGAACTTTGCGAACATTTTTTCTTGCCTACTACATATTTGTGATGATTAATCGTAATACTACGGTTTTATATAATCTCGCACGCATCGCATGCATATAAGACTAGTCACATTAGAGAAAGGGGTGTCTCATTAGTTTGTTCCTGAAACTAAGGTGTCATTTAACATCTCTAACTTAGTTGATTATATATTTTAGTCACATTAACGTCGAAATATTTTGTCGTTGTTGGACGATAATTAAAACTATTTTGTCCATTTGATTCTCTTTTTACGTCAACTATGTTGGTCGCTATTTGCTCTTTGTTTGACGTCATTGAATACGTAATAACGACGAACAACCTTTTTGTCGTTAATAAATAACGACGAACAATAATTTCGTCGTGTAAAATTTACGACGAACGTTGACGTTAATACTAATAACGTCGGAAGCTATTACGACAAAAATCACGACAAACTTTGTTCGTCGTTAAAAATTTTAACGACGACTTTTTCGACTTATAACGACGAAAAAGTTTGTCGTTAAAACCCCTTTTTCTAGTAGTGTAAACGGTAGTTTTACTAACATATTAGTTATTGTATAATTCTAACTCGAATATGATGATAAGGATTGGTTACAACGTGAATGGCTTTTTGAAATAAGTTTTATGAATTGGGTAACCATAAAAATAAACTAATTGATCTTCTAAAAATCCAGTTTTGAGCTACTCAATATATAATGTATTTTAATTTTCTGAATTATGATTTATGGCCTATATTTACCAAGTTATCATTTATCGAGTTTTGAAGCTCAATGTTTATTAAATTATTTCATTTGAGATCTTTACACGGTTTCTGTAAAGAGTATGTTTGAATTTAAAAGTTTAAGATTATTCTTTGACTAAGATAAAATAATATAAATGATATATATATATTTTTTTTTGATACGATTGTATTGTGTATTTACACATCATTTTATACTTTATTCTTAATGAGAATTATTTTAAGATCTAAATTACAGTGTTGGGTATGTAACCACGTACGATCAAGAGAAAATTAAGTTGACTAGTCTTAATTGAGCTATTACGCTAACTTGGGTATAACCTATATGCAACTGGAGTTAGATAAGGAAGATTTTGGGTTATTATACTTGGAGTTATGAATGTTTCATAGTATAATAAGGGTTTGAGTTTATTATACTATTGTGACTAAAGGTTGGAGTAATTTGAAATGGTGATCTTTGTGCTACAAACTTAATATTTGCGTTTTGGGACCGAGAATATATCAATAGATTAATATTGAGTTTACTACTTTGTATTCATGAGTATAATTCCTGACAAGCTTAAGGGTTTCGACTATATATCTTGGATTTTAACTATATGCGAGTGCTTTCAAGCGAACCGAATAACATATAGGTGCTTAGGTTATCTTGTTTTCAAGATTTATGTATACAGAGTTTGTGAAAAATCTTTGGATAAGCTATTATGATCTTTAAGCAAATCTTTTGAATGGATCTGTCAAATTGAATAAGTATCATTGTGACAATATTTTCAATTGTGTTTAATTGTGTTAATTCAGATGTGATTTGGTTTGTGATATAAGCCTTTGAAGAATTATATTTCTTAAATTTATTAAATGAGTTTTCAAATGTGTTTTAGTGGGGAAGAAGCCGTTATCAACGGCCATGAACAACACTTGTGTATTTGTGTGTGATCTTTGTAAATGCACATATGTGCATCTGTGTAAATGTACATATGTATATCTGTGTGGGGACATGTCCTAAAAGTCTTGCAAGCTTGTGTGAAAAGGTGGGTGACGACCCCTAAAAGTTTGGAGACAGTGGTTCTTCAACCCATCTCTATTCGTGTTCTCTTCCCCTAGTTAGTTTATAAGTTTTAAAAGACAAACATGTTAGAATTTGCTGGAATAAGCAAATATTGTGAAAGAATAAGTATGTTTATGTGTTTTGAAATATCAAACATATATTGTTTGCGAAATTCGAAGTGTGATTTTGATACGTTATTTATCATTTATAAGAAGTATTTTTGGAAAATTAATAGTTTTGGAGTATCAATAACTTATAGTTACTCTTTTGAAAAGTTTATACTAGTATTATGATACAATTTCAAAAATAAATTATCGAGATCGATACGAATCGAAGTTCCAATGGCTTTGAGAGAATATATATGTGTATTGGTATGAGAGATTCAGTATGGAGAATCATTAGTGGCTATTATGTTCGAGATCTGTTTGTACTTAGCTTATGCTCGTCATTAAAATCATTAAATCATGGAAAATTGTGAATCCATGATGGATACTTTTCCGGTATGTGTTAAGGTTTGATTATGTTGAATTGTGGATTTGAAGACTTCTTATGCTATGAACATCTTTTGAACACCTAGTGAATAAGTCTGAAACCTTTGCTTAATTTATTTAATCAATCACGAATACTACAGTTATGATTAAAGATTTTATGTGAAATGATTTAAGTTCTTGAAAATTTGAAATATGATTTTTGATCGGATCAAAACGATTTTACCTTACAAATAAATTAACTCACGAAATTATGTTTTAAGCCACTAAAATGAGTTTCAGGTTGGGCAATGTGTACTCAGTTTCCCTGACTTTGTTCTTTGAACCTGTCCTGGTGGGGGCAGATTCCTATTCGTGATTTTGCAGGTTTAGTTAATGCTGGAAGTTGAATCAGGGATCGCGAATGCAAAAAGCGATATATGCTAGCTGAATTTCATATATAAGGTTGTAATAGTTTTTGTGTGAATATTCTTAAGCTAAATATGAAGAGTTATTGAATTTCATGGATTAGTTCCTTGTTGGTTAAGAGCTTAGTTTGATTAATGCTATTAAGTAATTTTACATAGCAGCTCGTTAAGAGCGGGCTGTTGCAATCATGTCCTGGATCGTATGTTTTAGATTCCAGCAGTTTTCAGTGTCATGCCCATTTCCTTGATGGATTTGCAGTAGGTACCTTCGACCCAATATTTGTTTTTGACAGGAGGGTCACGGGTGGGGCCTATAGGTCTCAACTTTCCTTGATTGGTTAGTCTTTCAAAGGCTTGTACCAAAGTTGACCCGAGTGGGGCAAACTTTCGGTCTCGGACCCATCTTACAGGGTATCTTCGGGCGGGAGCCTCTTCTACAGCATGGACTTCTTAGGCTTGGGATGGGTTACCCCGATTATAGGTGTTGGTCTTATATGCAGGTTTGCTCTGTATGGTTTTGGCGAGGTCGTCCTCGATTTTTATTCCCACATCATAAACCCTTTTGAAAGTGTCGAGTCCCAGGTACCTAAGGTGTTGTCTGTAGGCTGGGTCCAGATTGTCAATGAATTTTTGGACCAATTCTGTTTCGGGAGGCCTATTGATTAGCTGGGCCGCCTGGTCCCTCCATCTAGCAAAGTAGTTTGTGAAACCCTCATTTTTCTTTTGGAAGAGAACTTCCAGCTCGCGCATGGTGACTTGAAAGTCCATGTTCGACGAGTATTGCTTGATGAAGACATTGACAAAGTCTTCCCAAGTGGGGAAGAGCTTAGGGTCCTGGTGATAGTACCATTTGAGCGGCACAGGTTCCAAGGACAAAGGAAAGGCAGGTAGGTACATGGACTTGTCCACGCCTTTCAAGTTCATGGTATTCACAAAGCTCAGTAGATGATCACGGGGGTTGTCCGTGGCCTTGAACTTTGGTAAGTCAGATGAACTGAACTTTTCTGGTAATTTGCCAGAAAAAGGTTCAGGCTCGAGGGAGAAGTATTTGCTCCCCATGGTTTGCTGTAGGACCATTTTTTCAATCCTCTTCTCGTTTTCGAGGTCATTTTTGGCTTGGGCAGCCGCTAAGGCTTCGTTTTCCATTTTCAGTTGGCCCATGAGTTGGGTCATTTGGACCATCTGGTCTCGCAAATCTTCGATGGACATGTTTGGAGGTGCGAATCGAGGTTGGGGAAGCGGAGATCCTTGAAATGAGGGATGACGGACGGAGCTTGGAGTTACTAAACCTGGTGTTGGTGATATCTTCGAGACGCACTAGCCGTTGATTCCCTGATCGGCACCAAGTGGCAGGACCAGTCTTAGGCATAAGATAAGCTAAAGTTTAGGTTCCCAAAGTTTCAAGCATTACTTAGTCTAGACTTCGACTCTCTAAATTGGTGTTTTCTTTTCGCTATTTCTTCTGTCGGTACACTTTTTTGGGGGTTTTTTTTATTTTGGTCATTCTTTGGATTTTCGAAACACTTGCCCGTGTGACATTCATAGTTGTTAGCATATTCGGTTTTGGTGCCGAGCATTGCCGTCGTAGGAGGCCTAACAACGACGCAAAGAGTTATTAATTTTTCGCGAGTCGCTTTTTGAAATCGAGTGCTTTCCTTACGCCTTCGTAGCAATTCTTTTTATGAACATTTTTTGCTATGTATTTTCCTTTCGTGCGGGCACCGAAGCTGCTGCGCCTGTCCAGAAGGCCAAGCAGCAACTTCAGCGCCCAGCGAGGGGCGTGAGAATATCTGGCGCCCAGCCAGGGGCGTTGAAAATGCATCCCTGCTGGTTCTCGTTTTCTGTCTTCTGTTTATGCGACTTCGATTTGCGTGCTTGCCTAATAACGTCCTTTACGCGTGGCAGCGTTTGTGGGATTCGTTACAGGCCATCCCGAGCGTCGCTTATTTTGTGGCGATCATTCGTGTTTGCGGAACACGTGTTTCGGTATAACTCTTTGGCAAATTAGTCTATGAATGTTTGGGCAGTTTTTTAAGGTCGTTGGTTTTCTAGGATAGTTTGTCACACACAATCACATATTTCGCTACACATAACTACATTACAAACATGGATTTGAAAATTAAACATGCCACGTAGTTTATGATAGGCTTCTATGGGTAGTTTATTTGCGCCTGGCTTGGTACCGCTTCTATCGTAGATCCAACACATGCCCAGGTCGAGGTAGTGTCTTCAACGGACGAATTTCGCTCAAGAGGCCAACCCGCAAGTGCAAGCCAAGGGGGCATGGAGGCGAGAGGGACCTAATGGGCGAGCGATTGGGTTCGGGATAGGTGTACTACCTGCACAAGTACCAAGTGGGAGACATGCGCGGCGTATGCACCCCCCTGTTGGCGAAAAAAGGTATCCTTAGTCCCAACTCCCGAGGGAGCCGAGATTCGTTATGATGTCCTGCCCGTTCACATTAATATGCTGATTTTCAGGTCGTCCCAACTTGATGGGGAAATAAACGCGGGGTAGGATCGTTTCACCCTTCGGCTATTTTGATTACCTACAAGCACGAGTATTTCCTTCACTATCCCTAGTGGATTCGCCACTGTGAGGGGGTCGAAAAAGCGCGAGGTTAATGCGTGACCTTGTCCCTCGTGGGTGTGACGATTCTTTTTATTCAATCAAGTGTAATTGGATTTCCTGTGAGTATACACCCAATTGACTAGTAATATAGGAGTCGCCATTCAGTTTTTAACGACAATGAGAAAAACTGACAAAACCCGGTTATCGTGACATAAAGGGAGTGCAATTATGTTTGACCACGACGGCCGTAGGTTCCCTTGTGATCCCTGGTGTGGGGATCTCTCAATATACACCCGCAAGGTAGAGATTGAGGGTTCGGGGGACTGTAACTACCGAGAGGAGTAATTCGGTCGTCGATAACTCCAGAGGCAGGATATCCTTACTAGCCCAGCATAAATAATTGAAGGGACATGCGTTAACTATTAATCTAATCTGAATTGATTTTAGCAATATGCAACATATAATACTAATTCGATCGTGATTATCTGATTTAAATAGCATTAAGGGACCTAGCATGATAATCCGATTTCCCAAAAATATTATATTTGTTAGGCGTGATAGAACAATCATATTAGGTTAGTTTAACAGTTCATAAAAAGGGCGAGGAAAGCAGTTAAATCATCGAAAAGGGACACATTACGACGCACCCTTGAGAGGTGCGTCACGGTTCTCAGAAAACTAACCACTTTGACTTTGCTATTTCTCCTTTTTATTTAACGAATCTCAATTATGGGACAGGATACGTTCTGTTCGATTTATGGATCGATTGCGACAGAACGCGTGAACAGTTTCGCAGCGAGAGGCTTAGGCTAAGGGGTTTAGAGTCAATACTCAGAATATGTTATGTGTTGTTGTGTCCTCTTTCACGTCGAAACTAGGAGCCAGGCGTTGAAAATAGGGTCTGGGCAGTTTTGTTTAATCAGATTCGGATTCCTAAAATCCGTAGAGTTTGAGATTAATTCGAGTCTTTTAGCGCGTATCAATTTTGTGACGGAATGCGTCTGGGCCCGTTACGAACTCTAGGTTTGTTAGGATTTTAATTAATACGTAACTCTTATTTCCGGATCCTATTAGGAATAGGATTCTCGCAGTTTTCTATCTCATTTAGGATTTATGTTGGAGTGCAACACCTAATTCTGACAGGTTTCTATCTTTTATGATTTGCCACTTTTAGAAGCTACTTTTTACGACAGTTACTATTTTTAGCAGGTTTCCATAAATAGCAGGTTTCGGGTGAAATGAAATGGGGAATTGACAGGCTCAATCGCACTCCTATCAAAGATAAACCTAACGTTCACCAACTAAAAATGTAGCAAGGGAAGCATGGATCGTATCCACAGGGAAACAATGTTCTTTCCACTATTAATTAACTAATCTAGACTACTGGTAACAAAGAATTGGATTGGTTTGTATATTAAGCTAAGGCAAATAATCAAACTGGAATATAACAATATTAAGGGAATCTAGGGCAGCGGTTCACCATAAATGCAGACCGGGATTGGACAACGGACAATAACAATTAATTAACAATCATAACTAGGAAAACATGCATCTCTCGAATCTTATGAATTCCTTAGGATATAACAACTAGCGGGCTCTCGCTACGTACTAGAAATAATTCCTATCTAATAGCCACAGACCAAAAACATCAGATTTATACCTCTCGGCGCATAATCTAAGGTTAATCAAACTCAAATCAAAATAGTCCGGCCGAACAGAATTGACGAGCAATAATAATAAGCTATAGAAATTATAATCAATCAATCAAGTAATCAAGTCCACATATAATCCCAATCATGCATTCATGGATCTCCTAAACCCTAGAAATTAAACTACTCACTCATGATAACTAATAACAAAGCGATTAACATAATGGAAAACATGATCAAAGCAATAGAATAAATTAAAGTAAGAAACAATACCGACTTGAAGAACAATGGAAATTGAAAGCTTACGTTTTTATATAAATCGAACTAAGTGTTTGAATTGATGTAGAGAGAAAAATAAAACTTAGAGAAATAAACTAAGGGTTTTGTGCTGGAAAATAAGATGTTTACTAAAAATAAAAGGGCTAGTATTTATAGTTTGCCCAAAATACAAGCCAAAAACCGGAAAGAAAAAACGCGAAAAAGCATAAGGGGTTGGCGTCGCCCGATCGGGCGGCTCTTCGCCCGATCGGGCGAATCACTCGATAGTCGGCCCGATCGGGCCAAAATCCGCCCGATCGGGCGGATTGCGAAATCTCCACAAAGCCTCCAGATTGACCGCCCGATCCGCATCGGGCGAGCTGCGCCCGATCGGGCGCGCGTTGATGAACTTGCCTTGCTTATACTTCCTTCCGATGGTTGCATTTCGCCCTCAGCTTCCAGGGCGATTTGCAATCTTCAATGTATCTCGCCCGTATCACCAAGTCTAACTCCCGGGGCTCAACCATAAGCATCTAAGGCTCCCGAAAGTCGACGATGGAGGTCCCGAACTTCTCGGACTCATATAGTGGCCTTGATCAACAATGAAACGGGTCTAAAACGACCCATTTCTCATAATCAAACCTGAAACTCAAGGCACACTCAATAACACACATTAGTACTAGAAACGGCTCCTAAGAGCACGTTTGATACATAGAAGTACTAAGGGACGGGGGTAAAAACTCTATATAAAACGCATATATCAAACTCCCCCAAGTTAGATCTTTGCTTGCCCCTAAGCAAAGAAATCATCGATGAATACATAAATCAACTTCACCCCAAACACATCTTAAAACAATGGATACGATTCAAGGCAAAATCCAACAAGCATGCATCAATGTCAACCAATCAAATTCATTCAGCCGCCAATCCACCTCAACAATCGTCACGCAAAGCGAACCACAAGTGTACAATGGAATTCAAGACTAGTGCTCACACACTCGTCACTCATTTATGTGGCGGATAAAAATTGTACCCGTTCGCTCCCCTCCCAACATATATGTGTACAATGCCCTCCCAAACTCACAACACTCGTGTGTCTAGAAAAACATGCACTCAACCTAGTAGTCGACTCGGAATGTGTCATGTCATAACTTGCATTGATAAACAACTACTTTCACATTAATATGACTCTATGCACAAAGGTCGGAAGGTCTTCAAAGCTTGTAATGATAGGCTTAGGTAGAGGTGCGGTAAATTTGGGTATAATGTGAGCTTTAAAGCCTTGGCTTTGGGGAGCATAAATCCTAAAAACAACCGTGATCAATCAACATAATGACCATAATCTCCCACTCAACACATGACAAAACAACAAATAGCCAACACCATACTTTCTTGCATTTTTTTTTCACAATTGTAACCAATCACTCATAAGGATATGAATTTGCAGAACTTGATTGAAACAACACTTTGAACTTTTTATGAGAGTAATAGATTTTTCTCTTTCTTTTCCTTTTCAATCTCTCTTTTTTTTCTTTCTTTTTAGAAACCTTCACATTTGTTTTGTTCTTTCATCTCTTTTCATTTTCAACTCATTTTCAACAACAAACATGATAAGACGAACTCCTTTTTCGATACCTACTTTGTGCTCAAAATGTAGCACATTACAACTCCCTCACCTCACTACTATTAGCTCCCCCAAGCTAGGTTTGGGACTAGTAACCAATGGGGTTTTTCATGGGCTTGTAATATGGCTAGTCACCGAATAAAAGGGCACAAGCAACAACATGGGTAGAAAAGGAGGGGACAAATGTATCTAATTTCATCTGAAGGCTACCTAAATAGAAAAATGCCTTCGTCCTCCACAATGTGCATGTATATGAGTCATAAAACACTACTAATAGTTGCAAATCAATACTCAAAATCAATGACACACCAGGAAGCTATCACACATCCTAACCAAATCAACTAGTCAAGCACCAAGTCCACAAATAGTTGGTCAGAGTTGACTCATGTTAAGGCATCAAAGCAATCGAATATCAAATCATGGCTAACGCATCCACATTGCTCGTCATCAAATACCAAGAATCAAAACAATTTTCAATCAAAGGGGAACAGGGAAGAATGATATTGTATTCATCGGAACGTATTTTTGAATTTTTGTATTTTTGTAATATTTTTTTTTTTTCTTTTTCAAAGCAATAAACTAATTCAGAAAGCATTAAACATACCAAAATAAACACACTAAAATAAAGAAATGCGAAAATAAAAGAAAGACATACCTACAATGTACAAGTAGTGTGAAACCCCCCCCCCCCAAACCAAATCAGACAATGTCCTCATTGGCTCAAGGGTATCGAACCTCATCATCAACATCAGCATCACTGATGGCCTTGGCCATCATCACCATCATCATCACCATCATCTCTGCCACCATGCCCACTAGGACCCGCTCCCCACCCTCCGTACTGGGTGGGTGTGAAGGTGCCCATAGAACCCGGAGCTCCACATCCCTCCGCGGGATAGGTAAACCAGGTAGGGTGCTCGTAATCTGGGGCAATATAGCCCTGCCTGGCATACTGATCATAAAATGGGAACATGGTCCTCTGGTGATCAGCTGCGAACTCCCGGAACCCGAGCTCAAGTCTGCTCAACCTCTCATCAATGGACCCCTGATCCTCATGAACTACCGGGCCACTCTGGGGCCTCCCCGTGTCTCGACGCCCCCTCCTGAAGTAGGTGCGAGGCTCTGGCTGGTACTGATGGGGCTCTGGCTGAGGGTCAGGCTGAGGCTGGGGGTCAGGCTGAGGCTCTCGCTCAAATCCAACAAATAGATAATGAGCCTGACCGGGTCTGAAACTAGTGCGGCCCTGAGGGTCAGGCAAGGTGAAAAGCCTGTTTCCCTCGAACATCCAGTACATGGCTCCCGGCCTAAATAACCCGTGCTCCCCCTGCAGCCTACGGAGTCCAGCAAAATAAGCCAAATCAAGCAAGTTGCTACCCAGAACTGGGATCTGGTTAGCCTCAGTAAAATTGGCCGTGGCTATGGCTATGTGGGTGATCAACCCACCAATGGTAATCTTGGTAGTATGTGTGGAGGTGGCTATGGAGTAAAATTGAGAGGCCATGTGATGCACAAGGTTCATTTTGTAGCTCTCCTCTCCTTCGGAAACGTAGCCACCTAGGATCTCTAGCTCCGTACTTCTAATGTTCTGGGTCTCATCCCTACCAAAGATAGTAAATCCTAGGAACCTGTAAAAGACAATGGGTACCGGGTGTTGAATCTTGGAAGCATGCAAATGTTGCATACTCCCGGGATTATCATTGCCCGTAAGCTTTCCCCACATGGTACAGTTATTGTGAGTCTCCTTGGGTTTCCTACTATATGTGGTAGACAATCCAAAAATCCTACCAAAATCAGATAAGCTCATGGTGTAGGTTCGGTTCATGACACGAAATTGAACCGATGACACGGTTCGATAACCATCCCTAAGAATATTAAAACTACTCAAAAATTCTAGAGTCAACCGCCTAAATGTGAGACGGAGCATACCATACATGCTACTCATACCAACACCAACAAAAACACGTTTTACATCACGCTCAATTCCCATTTCATGCAATGATTTTTGACATATAAAGCGAGTAGGGATTACCTCCCTCAATTTGAGGTGCATGAATCGTGCTCGTTGCTCCTCCGTAATAAAGATGACATCCGGAAAATCCGTGTCGGGCTCGAATTGCGGTGGTGGAGGTGGTGGTGTCGGTTCCCGAGCTCGGCTTGTGGAAGCCTCATGTTGATTTCTTGGTACCCTCGTGCATTTTCTTTGTGGTCTATTTGCCATTGATGAAAAATCTGAATTTTTGAGTTTTTTGAGTTTTTTTGGGTGAATTTGGGGATTTTGTGGGGATGAGTGAAAACTTAAATCGATTAGGTGTAGGTTGTAGAGGATGATGAGGGGATGATTTTGATGAAAATTTTGTTGAATTTGGTGGAGAATTGAGGGAGATATGGTGGTTGGAAGTTTTTTTTTTTTTTTTTTTGAGGTTGGGGTTTAATGGAGGGAGAGAGAGAGAGTTAGGTTGAAGATGAAGAAGAAGTGAAGAAAGAAAGAAGAAACCGTGTACTTGTCGCTGAAATCGCATCTCGCCCGATCGGGCGACATTCCGCCCGATCGGGCGGTTTTCGATCCTTTTCTTCTTATCCGTACGCGCCCGATCGGGCGCAGCTCGCCCGATCCGGATCGGGCGATTTGCAATTGCCTCTTTTCTTGACTTTTTCTGCCCAGAATTCCTCCTTGACTTTTCCACGAATTTTCCTCAACCGCCCAATCGGGCAAAATAATTTCGCCCGATCGGGCATTCCACTCGCTAGACCGCCCGATCGGGCAATATAAAATCGCCCGATCGAGCATTCCACTCGCCAGTCCGCTCGATCGGGCATGCTGCGCCCGATCGGGCAGAAATAAGCTTTATGAAAATCATCCGTGCGCGCCCGATCGGGCGCAGCTCGCCCGATCCGCATCGGGCGATTTGCAGTGTGCTTGGCCTTGAGCTTAATTTCACTTTCTCGAACTTGGGGCTTTAGGCCTGCACATTAAGAAACACCCAAACAGCGTAATGCCCTCTTCTCGCCTCACTAACACCAAAAACAATACTTAAACACACGTAGGTAATAGAAATACTTAAACACACGTAGGTAATGGAAAATACTAACTAAACACACAAAAATTAGAATCAACAATCAAGCTTATACTACTAAGGCAATAAATGGATAATGAAATACTCATCCCCTATTAGATTGATGTAATGTCCCCATTACACAATCTCCGTTTATGCGCAGACAATAGACATGAAAGGGATGAGAGCCACGACAGCTCATCGAATGGGGGCACCAAAGATGGTGCCACCTGGTGTCACATCGATTACCTTGGATGAGCTGTGTGGTGCGGGAAGTGACAGATCACGACCCCGATCGTGAATACGATGTCCACCGTTTACAGAACTTTCGGCCCCTTGGGTCGTGGCATCATCAATCCGTCCCTTCTTTCGAACCCATGCCGAAGAGTGTATACTCCGATCACCTCCACCTGCAAGACAATTTGAAACATGTGCTTTTTCCGAGGAGTTATTTGAGTTAGTATGAGTCAATTCGGTATTAAAATAATCATTAGAAATATTGACTCCAAAACATGACTCCTCTACCATAGGGTTCTAAGCAACATGGGTTAAATTGAAAGTAACCTTATCATCTCCCACATTTAGCGTCAACTTGCCATTCTTGACATCTATGATTGCCCCCGCAGTGTGTAGGAAAGGCCGACCTAAAATAATAGGAATTTGCCTATCCTCTTCCATGTCTAAAACAACGAAATCAACAGGAATAAAGAATTTACCTACTCTAACAGGCACATCTTCTAAGACACCTAGGGGGTATTTTACAGATCTATCGGCCATTTGCAGAGTTATGTTGGTAACTTTTAAATCACCCATGTTCAACTTAGTACATACAGACAGGGGCATGACACTAACACTGGCACCTAAATCACATAAGGCTTTGTCAATAAAAAGGTTGCCAATATTACACGGGATAGAGAAACTCCCGGGGTCCTTCAACTTGGGTGGAGACTTATTTTGTAGTAAGGCACTGCACTCCTCAGTAAATGCAACAGTCTCCACCTCACTAAATGCTCTCTTCCTAGTCAAGATGTCTTTCATGTATTTAGCATATGCAGGTACTTGAGTAATTAATTCAGTGAAAGGGACTGTTACCTGCAGATTCTTTACCACTTCTAAGAACTTACCAAACTGCTTGTCTAGCTTGTTCTTTAGCTGACGATGGGGGAAGGGAAGTTTGATAGGTGGAACTTGTATCTCAACTTTCTTCTCAACCCCTGTGTCAGCTTCCTTATCCTTGACCACCTTCTCACTTTCTCTTGGCACAGCACCACTAACAGATACTTCAACCCCTTCCTCTATAGTCATAGGTGGCCCATCATACTCATATCCACTCCGCAGAGTGACAGCATTTACAGACTCTCTGGTCACAGGCTGTGAAGGGAGTTGACCTTTGGGTCTCTCTGCAAGAGCGGTAGCCATTTGTGCCAACTGTTTATCCATGATCTTGTTATGAGCAGTGAGGGCATCGATTTTGGCATCCTTTTCGCTTAGAGATTTCTGCAATTCCAACATCATATTCCTCATCTCTACAAGCATGGGATCAGGTTGTGTGGGTTGAGGTTGTGGTGGTAAGCCAGGTGATCCACTAGGTTGCGAGTTGTAGTTGCTCCGCGGTTGGTAGGGTTGTTGTGGTGGTAGAGGGTGTTGAATTTGGTGGGGGTTCTGAACATTAGTACTCCTATATGATAATAGGGGGTTATTTTTATACCCCTCATTGTATGAGTTGGAATACGGATTGTTCTGCTTGTAGGACTGGAATGCATTGCATTGTTCGATGGAGCTTCGGCATACCTGTGCATAATGGCCCTGCATCCCACAACTATTACAGACATTAGCAGATTGGGCACTCATTGCAGCGACACTAGCATGTTGGGTGGATTGGGAAGATGCGATCTGTATATTGTCGAGCTTGTGATGTAGGGCAGTTAGCTGAGCAGTAAGTTGTTCAATAGAATTCATCTCATGCTTAACACCTCGGTCGGCAAAACCTCTAGGATTCCCATATTGGGCACTATGGATGGCCATCTCCTCAATCACCTCCAAAGCTCTAGGCACCTCCAGTTGCATGAATCTTCCACTGGCAGCTGAATCCAAAAGACACCTAGATTCATTACCCAGACCATTGTAGAACTGCTGAACCAGGAACCAGTCATCTAAACCATGGTGTGGGCACTCCCTTTGCAAGTCCTTGAATCTCTCCCAAACTTCGAACAAACTCTCATCTACTTGTTGAGAGATACCTAATATCTGACCCCTCAGACGAGCTGTCTTCTCAGGTGGGAAATATTTAACATAGAAAGCAAGGGCCAAAGAATTCCAATCGGTGATTTTCATAGCTGCGCGGTTGAGACTGTTAATCCATAGCTTGGCCTTCCCACTCAATGAAAATGGAAAGAGTATCTCCATAGTCTGCTCCGGTGTTAAATTCTTCTGCTTAATGGTGGCACAATACTGAATGAAAGACTGAATGTGGAGATTGGGGTCTTCACCCTTTTCCCCACCGAATTGGTGTCTCTCGATCATGTTTATCAGCTGGGGTTCAATCTTGAAATTCTCGACCGCAATGGAAGGCATGATTGCCTTGGGAAGCATAGACAGACTTGGTTTAGAATAGTCTGTAAGCCTTGGCACAAGTGGGGGTGGTGGTGCTTGGTCACCCATCTCTGAATCTGTATGGAATAGATTGCTAATCAGATAGTCGGATTCAGAGTCAGAATAGTCTCTCAACTGTTCAACGAATCTATGCCGTCTACGAAAGGTCCGTTCAGGTTCAGGATCGAACGAAGTCAGATCGCTGGTATGGACAGTCCTGGGCATAAACAAGCAAGAACTAGAAAACAGTCGTGAGATCCGGTCTCAAGGAACGGGAGTCCCTTGAGAAGTGACAAACAATAATCCAGAAAAACAATTAATAACAGAAAATAAAACCGTTTCCCCGGCAACGGCGCCAAAATTTGACAGGCTCAATCGCACTCCTATCAAAGATAAACCTAACGTTCACCAACTAAAAATGTAGCAAGGGAAGCATGGATCGTATCCACAGGGAAACAATGTTCTTTCCACTATTAATTAACTAATCTAGACTACTGGTAACAAAGAATTGGATTGGTTTGTATATTAAGCTAAGGCAAATAATCAAACTGGAATATAACAATATTAAGGGAATCTAGGGCAGCGGTTCACCATAAATGCAGACCGGGATTGGACAACGGACAATAACAATTAATTAACAATCATAACTAGGAAAACATGCATCTCTCGAATCTTATGAATTCCTTAGGATATAACAACTAGCGGGCTCTCGCTACGTACTAGAAATAATTCCTATCTAATAGCCACAGACCAAAAACATCAGATTTATACCTCTCGGCGCATAATCTAAGGTTAATCAAACTCAAATCAAAATAGTCCGGCCGAACAGAATTGACGAGCAATAATAATAAGCTATAGAAATTATAATCAATCAATCAAGTAATCAAGTCCACATATAATCCCAATCATGCATTCATGGATCTCCTAAACCCTAGAAATTAAACTACTCACTCATGATAACTAATAACAAAGCGATTAACATAATGGAAAACATGATCAAAGCAATAGAATAAATTAAAGTAAGAAACAATACCGACTTGAAGAACAATGGAAATTGAAAGCTTACGTTTTTATATAAATCGAACTAAGTGTTTGAATTGATGTAGAGAGAAAAATAAAACTTAGAGAAATAAACTAAGGGTTTTGTGCTGGAAAATAAGATGTTTACTAAAAATAAAAGGGCTAGTATTTATAGTTTGCCCAAAATACAAGCCAAAAACCGGAAAGAAAAAACGCGAAAAAGCATAAGGGGTTGGCGTCGCCCGATCGGGCGGCTCTTCGCCCGATCGGGCGAATCACTCGATAGTCGGCCCGATCGGGCCAAAATCCGCCCGATCGGGCGGATTGCGAAATCTCCACAAAGCCTCCAGATTGACCGCCCGATCCGCATCGGGCGAGCTGCGCCCGATCGGGCGCGCGTTGATGAACTTGCCTTGCTTATACTTCCTTCCGATGGTTGCATTTCGCCCTCAGCTTCCAGGGCGATTTGCAATCTTCAATGTATCTCGCCCGTATCACCAAGTCTAACTCCCGGGGCTCAACCATAAGCATCTAAGGCTCCCGAAAGTCGACGATGGAGGTCCCGAACTTCTCGGACTCATATAGTGGCCTTGATCAACAATGAAACGGGTCTAAAACGACCCATTTCTCATAATCAAACCTGAAACTCAAGGCACACTCAATAACACACATTAGTACTAGAAACGGCTCCTAAGAGCACGTTTGATACATAGAAGTACTAAGGGACGGGGGTAAAAACTCTATATAAAACGCATATATCAAAACCCTGTCTCCTGAACCAGATCAGGAAATGGAGGATATCTTCCTCGAAGAAGGTTCGGACAGGAGCATCCGAATAGGCAAGGGCCTAAGCTCGGGGCTCCGAATCGATTTGATCCAACTACTCAGGGATCACAAAGACATTTTTGCATGGTCGGCAGCAGATATGCCAGGGATAAATCCGAAGCTGATTTGTCACAAGCTGGACGTCAACGCCGAAGCTCGGCCAATCAAACAAAAGAAGAGGAATTACTCCTCGGAGAAAAACAGAGCCATCGCCGAAGAGGTGAAAAAGTTGCAAGAGGCCGGATTCATCGAGCCATGCATGTACCCAAAATGGTTGGCCAACGTGGTGATGGTCAAAAAAGCGAACGACCCCCAGCCGCAGCCTGACCCTCAGCCAGAGCCCCATCAGTACCAGCCAGAGCCTTGCACCTACTTCAGGAGGGGGCGTCGAGACACGGGGAGGCCCCAGAGTGGCCATGGCTGAACCAGAGTGACCATGGCTGAACCAGGAGATTTTGCTGTTGTCGGGCTCTCGCTACGTACTAGAAATAATTCCTATCTAATAGCCACAGACCAAAAACATCAGATTTATACCTCTCGGCGCATAATCTAAGGTTAATCAAACTCAAATCAAAATAGTCCGGCCGAACAGAATTGACGAGCAATAATAATAAGCTATAGAAATTATAATCAATCAATCAAGTAATCAAGTCCACATATAATCCCAATCATGCATTCATGGATCTCCTAAACCCTAGAAATTAAACTACTCACTCATGATAACTAATAACAAAGAGATTAACATAATGGAAAACATGATCAAAGCAATAGAATAAATTAAAGTAAGAAACAATACCGACTTGAAGAACAATGGAAATTGAAAGCTTACGTTTTTATATAAATCGAACTAAGTGTTTGAATTGATGTAGAGAGAAAAATAAAACTTAGAGAAATAAACTAAGGGTTTTGTGCTGGAAAATAAGATGTTTACTAAAAATAAAAGGGCTAGTATTTATAGTTTGCCCAAAATACAAGCCAAAAACCGGAAAGAAAAAACGCGAAAAAGCATAAGGGGTTGGCGTCGCCCGATCGGGCGGCTCTTCGCCCGATCGGGCGAATCACTCGATAGTCGGCCCGATCGGGCCAAAAT
The DNA here is from genome assembly GCF_020520425.1 of Spinacia oleracea. Taxonomy (NCBI): domain Eukaryota; kingdom Viridiplantae; phylum Streptophyta; class Magnoliopsida; order Caryophyllales; family Amaranthaceae; genus Spinacia; species Spinacia oleracea. The sequence goes on from NC_079489.1 coordinate 143,885,703, forward strand.
CCGCCCGATCGGGCGGATTGCGAAATCTCCACAAAGCCTCCAGATTGACCGCCCGATCCGCATCGGGCGAGCTGCGCCCGATCGGGCGCGCGTTGATGAACTTGCCTTGCTTATACTTCCTTCCGATGGTTGCATTTCGCCCTCAGCTTCCAGGGCGATTTGCAATCTTCAATGTATCTCGCCCGTATCACCAAGTCTAACTCCCGGGGCTCAACCATAAGCATCTAAGGCTCCCGAAAGTCGACGATGGAGGTCCCGAACTTCTCGGACTCATATAGTGGCCTTGATCAACAATGAAACGGGTCTAAAACGACCCATTTCTCATAATCAAACCTGAAACTCAAGGCACACTCAATAACACACATTAGTACTAGAAACGGCTCCTAAGAGCACGTTTGATACATAGAAGTACTAAGGGACGGGGGTAAAAACTCTATATAAAACGCATATATCAAACTCCCCCAAGCTAGATCTTTGCTTGCCCCTAAGCAAAGAAATCATCGATGAATACATAAATCAACTTCACCCCAAACACATCTTAAAACAATGGATACGATTCAAGGCAAAATCCAACAAGCATGCATCAATGTCAACCAATCAAATTCATTCAGCCGCCAATCCACCTCAACAATCGTCACGCAAAGCGAACCACAAGTGTACAATGGAATTCAAGACTAGTGCTCACACACTCGTCACTCATTTATGTGGCGGATAAAAATTGTACCCGTTCGCTCCCCTCCCAACATATATGTGTACAATGCCCTCCCAAACTCACAACACTCGTGTGTCTAGAAAAACATGCACTCAACCTAGTAGTCGACTCGGAATGTGTCATGTCATAACTTGCATTGATAAACAACTACTTTCACATTAATATGACTCTATGCACAAAGAACGGAAGGTCTTCAAAGCTTGTAATGATAGGCTTAGGTAGAGGTGCGGTAAATTTGGGTATAATGTGAGCTTTAAAGCCTTGGCTTTGGGGAGCATAAATCCTAAAAACAACCGTGATCAATCAACATAATGACCATAATCTCCCACTCAACACATGACAAAACAACAAATAGCCAACACCATACTTTCTTGCATTTTTTTTCACAATTGTAACCAATCACTCATAAGGATATGAATTTGCAGAACTTGATTGAAACAACACTTTGAACTTTTTATGAGAGTAATAGATTTTTCTCTTTCTTTTCCTTTTCAATCTCTCTTTTTTTTTTTCTTTTTAGAAACCTTCACATTTGTTTTGTTCTTTCATCTCTTTTCATTTTCAACTCATTTTCAACAACAAACATGATAAGACGAACTCCTTTTTCGATACCTACTTTGTGCTCAAAATGTAGCACATTACAACTCCCTCACCTCACTACTATTAGCTCCCCCAAGCTAGGTTTGGGACTAGTAACCAATGGGGTTTTTCATGGGCTTGTAATATGGCTAGTCACCGAATAAAAGGGCACAAGCAACAACATGGGTAGAAAAGGAGGGGACAAATGTATCTAATTTCATCTGAAGGCTACCTAAATAGAAAAATGCCTTCGTCCTCCACAATGTGCATGTATATGAGTCATAAAACACTACTAATAGTTGCAAATCAATACTCAAAATCAATGACACACCAGGAAGCTATCACACATCCTAACCAAATCAACTAGTCAAGCACCAAGTCCACAAATAGTTGGTCAGAGTTGACTCATGTTAAGGCATCAAAGCAATCGAATATCAAATCATGGCTAACGCATCCACATTGCTCGTCATCAAATACCAAGAATCAAAACAATTTTCAATCAAAGGGGCACAGGGAAGCATGATATTGTATTCATCGGAACGTATTTTTGAATTTTTGTATTTTTGTATTTTTTTTTTTTTTTTTTTTCTTTTTCAAAGCAATAAACTAATTTAGAAAGCATTATACATACCAAAATAAACACACTAAAATAAAGAAATGCGAAAATAAAAGAAAGACATACCTACAATGTACAAGTAGTGTGAAACCCCCCCCCCCAAACCAAATCAGACAATGTCCTCATTGGCTCAAGGGTATCGAACCTCATCATCAACATCAGCATCACTGATGGCCTTGGCCATCATCACCATCATCATCACCATCATCTCTGCCACCATGCCCACTAGGACCCGCTCCCCACCCTCCGTACTGGGTGGGTGTGAAGGTGCCCATAGAACCCGGAGCTCCATATCCCTCCGCGGGATAGGTAAACCAGGTAGGGTGCTCGTAATCTGGGGCAATATAGCCCTGCCTGGCATACTGATCATAAAATGGGAACATGGTCCTCTGGTGATCAGCTGCGAACTCCCGGAACCCGAGCTCAAGTCTGCTCAACCTCTCATCAATGGACCCCTGATCCTCATGAACTACCGGGCCACTCTGGGGCCTCCCCGTGTCTCGACGCCCCCTCCTGAAGTAGGTGCGAGGCTCTGGCTGGTACTGATGGGGCTCTGGCTGAGGGTCAGGCTGAGGCTGGGGGTCAGGCTGAGGCTCTCGCTCAAATCCAACAAATAGATAATGAGCCTGACCGGGTCTGAAACTAGTGCGGCCCTGAGGGTCAGGCAAGGTGAAAAGCCTGTTTCCCTCGAACATCCAGTACATGGCTCCCGGCCTAAATAACCCGTGCTCCCCCTGCAGCCTACGGAGTCCAGCAAAATAAGCCAAATCAAGCAAGTTGCTACCCAGAACTGGGATCTGGTTAGCCTCAGTAAAATTGGCCGTGGCCATGGCTATGTGGGTGATCAACCCACCAATGGTAATCTTGGTAGTATGTGTGGAGGTGGCTATGGAGTAAAATTGAGAGGCCATGTGATGCACAAGGTTCATTTTGTAGCTCTCCTCTCCTTCGGAAACGTAGCCACCTAGGATCTCTAGCTCCGTACTTCTAATGTTCTGGGTCTCATCCCTACCAAAGATAGTAAATCCTAGGAACCTGTAAAAGACAATGGGTACCGGGTGTTGAATCTTGGAAGCATGCAAATGTTGCATACTCCCGGGATTATCATTGCCCGTAAGCTTTCCCCACATGGTACAGTTATTGTGAGTCTCCTTGGGTTTCCTACTATATGTGGTAGACAATCCAAAAATCCTACCAAAATCAGATAAGCTCATGGTGTAGGTTCGGTTCATGACACGAAATTGAACCGATGACACGGTTCGATAACCATCCCTAAGAATATTAAAACTACTCAAAAATTCTAGAGTCAACCGCCTAAATGTGAGACGGAGCATACCATACATGCTACTCATACCAACACCAACAAAAACACGTTTTACATCACGCTCAATTCCCATTTCATGCAATGATTTTTGACATATAAAGCGAGTAGGGATTACCTCCCTCAATTTGAGGTGCATGAATCGTGCTCGTTGCTCCTCCGTAATAAAGATGACATCCGGAAAATCCGTGTCGGGCTCGAATTGCGGTGGTGGAGGTGGTGGTGTCGGTTCCCGAGCTCGGCTTGTGGAAGCCTCATGTTGATTTCTTGGTACCCTCGTGCATTTTCTTTGTGGTCTATTTGCCATTGATGAAAAATCTGAATTTTTGAGTTTTTTGAGTTTTTTTGGGTGAATTTGGGGATTTTGTGGGGATGAGTGAAAACTTAAATCGATTAGGTGTGGGTTGTAGAGGATGATGAGGGGATGATTTTGATGAAAATTTTGTTGAATTTGGTGGAGAATTGAGGGAGATATGGTGGTTGGAAGTTTTTTTTTTTTTTGAGGTTGGGGTTTAATGGAGGGAGAGAGAGAGAGTTAGGTTGAAGATGAAGAAGAAGTGAAGAAAGAAAGAAGAAACCGTGTACTTGTCGCTGAAATCGCATCTCGCCCGATCGGGCGACATTCCGCCCGATCGGGCGGTTTGCGATCCTTTTCTTCTGATCCGTACGCGCCCGATCGGGCGCAGCTCGCCCGATCCGGATCGGGCGATTTGCGATTGCCTCTTTTCTTGACTTTTTCTGCCCAGAATTCCTCCTTGACTTTTCCACGAATTTTCCTCAACCGCCCGATCGGGCAAAATAATTTCGCCCGATCGGGCATTCCACTCGCTAGACCGCCCGATCGGGCAATATAAAATCGCCCGATCGAGCATTCCACTCGCCAGTCCGCTCGATCGGGCATGCTGCGCCCGATCGGGCAGAAATAAGCTTTATGAAAATCATCCGTGCGCGCCCGATCGGGCGCAGCTCGCCCGATCCGCATCGGGCGATTTGCAGTGTGCTTGGCCTTGAGCTTAATTTCACTTTCTCGAACTTGGGGCTTTAGGCCTGCACATTAAGAAACACCCAAACAGCGTAATGCCCTCTTCTCGCCTCACTAACACCAAAAACAATACTTAAACACACGTAGGTAATAGAAATACTTAAACACACGTAGGTAATGGAAAATACTAACTAAACACACAAAAATTAGAATCAACAATCAAGCTTATACTACTAAGGCAATAAATGGATAATGAAATACTCATCCCCTATGAGATTGATGTAATGTCCCCATTACACAATCTCCGTTTATGCGCAGACAATAGACATGAAAGGGATGAGAGCCACGACAGCTCATCGAATGGGGGCACCAAAGATGGTGCCACCTGGTGTCACATCGATTACCTTGGATGAGCTGTGTGGTGCGGGAAGTGACAGATCACGACCCCGATCGTGAATACGATGTCCACCGTTTACAGAACTTTCGGCCCCTTGGGTCGTGGCATCATCAATCCGTCCCTTCTTTCGAACCCATGCCGAAGAGTGTATACTCCGATCACCTCCACCTGCAAGACAATTTGAAACATGTGCTTTTTCCGAGGAGTTATTTGAGTTAGTATGAGTCAATTCGGTATTAAAATAATCATTAGAAATATTGACTCCAAAACATGACTCCTCTACCATAGGGTTCTTAGCAACATGGGTTAAATTGAAAGTAACCTTATCATCTCCCACATTTAGCGTCAACTTGCCATTCTTGACATCTATGATTGCCCCCGCAGTGTGTAGGAAAGGCCGAACTAAAATAATAGGAATTTGCCTATCCTCTTCCATGTCTAAAACAACGAAATCAACAGGAATAAAGAATTTACCTACTCTAACAGGCACATCTTCTAAGACACCTAGGGGGTATTTTACAGATCTATCGGCCATTTGCAGAGTTATGTTGGTAACTTTTAAATCACCCATGTTCAACTTAGTACATACAGACAGGGGCATGACACTAACACTGGCACCTAAATCACATAAGGCTTTGTCAATAAAAAGGTTGCCAATATTACACGGGATAGAGAAACTCCCGGGGTCCTTCAACTTGGGTGGAGACTTATTTTGTAGTAAGGCACTGCACTCCTCAGTAAATGCAACAGTCTCCACCTCACTAAATGCTCTCTTCCTAGTCAAGATGTCTTTCATGTATTTAGCATATGCAGGTACTTGAGTAATTAATTCAGTGAAAGGGACTGTTACCTGCAGATTCTTTACCACTTCTAAGAACTTACCAAACTGCTTGTCTAGCTTGTTCTTTAGCTGACGATGGGGGAAGGGAAGTTTGATAGGTGGAACTTGTATCTCAACTTTCTTCTCAACCCCTGTGTCAGCTTCCTTATCCTTGACCACCTTCTCACTTTCTCTTGGCACAGCACCACTAACAGATACTTCAACCCCTTCCTCTATAGTCATAGGTGGCCCATCATACTCATATCCACTCCGCAGAGTGACAGCATTTACAGACTCTCTGGTCACAGGCTGTGAAGGGAGTTGACCTTTGGGTCTCTCTGCAAGAGCGGTAGCCATTTGTGCCAACTGTTTATCCATGATCTTGTTATGAGCAGTGAGGGCATCGATTTTGGCATCCTTTTCGCTTAGAGATTTCTGCAATTCCAACATCATATTCCTCATCTCTACAAGCATGGGATCAGGTTGTGTGGGTTGAGGTTGTGGTGGTAAGCCAGGTGATCCACTAGGTTGCGAGTTGTAGTTGCTCCGCGGTTGGTAGGGTTGTTGTGGTGGTAGAGGGTGTTGAATTTGGTGGGGGTTCTGAACATTAGTACTCCTATATGATAATAGGGGGTTATTTTTATACCCCTCATTGTATGAGTTGGAATACGGATTGTTCTGCTTGTAGGACTGGAATGCATTGCATTGTTCGATGGAGCTTCGGCATACCTGTGCATAATGGCCCTGCATCCCACAACTATTACAGACATTAGCAGATTGGGCACTCATTGCAGCGACACTAGCATGTTGGGTGGATTGGGAAGATGCGATCTGTATATTGTCGAGCTTGTGATGTAGGGCAGTTAGCTGAGCAGTAAGTTGTTCAATAGAATTCATCTCATGCTTAACACCTCGGTCGGCAAAACCTCTAGGATTCCCATATTGGGCACTATGGATGGCCATCTCCTCAATCACCTCCAAAGCTCTAGGCACCTCCAGTTGCATGAATCTTCCACTGGCAGCTGAATCCAAAAGACACCTAGATTCATTACCCAGACCATTGTAGAACTGCTGAACCAGGAACCAGTCATCTAAACCATGGTGTGGGCACTCCCTTTGCAAGTCCTTGAATCTCTCCCAAACTTCGAACAAACTCTCATCTACTTGTTGAGAGATACCTAATATCTGACCCCTCAGACGAGCTGTCTTCTCAGGTGGGAAATATTTAACATAGAAAGCAAGGGCCAAAGAATTCCAATCGGTGATTTTCATAGCTGCGCGGTTGAGACTGTTAATCCATAGCTTGGCCTTCCCACTCAATGAAAATGGAAAGAGTATCTCCATAGTCTGCTCCGGTGTTAAATTCTTCTGCTTAATGGTGGCACAATACTGAATGAAAGACTGAATGTGGAGATTGGGGTCTTCACCCTTTTCCCCACCGAATTGGTGTCTCTCGATCATGTTTATCAGCTGGGGTTCAATCTTGAAATTCTCGACCGCAATGGAAGGCATGATTGCCTTGGGAAGCATAGACAGACTTGGTTTAGAATAGTCTGTAAGCCTTGGCACAAGTGGGGGTGGTGGTGCTTGGTCACCCATCTCTGAATCTGTATGGAATAGATTGCTAATCAGATAGTCGGATTCAGAGTCAGAATAGTCTCTCAACTGTTCAACGAATCTACGCCGTCTACGAAAGGTCCGTTCAGGTTCAGGATCGAACGAAGTCAGATCGCTGGTATGGACAGTCCTGGGCATAAACAAGCAAGAACTAGAAAACAGTCGTGAGATCCGGTCTCAAGGAACGGGAGTCCCTTGAGAAGTGACAAACAATAATCCAGAAAAACAATTAATAACAGAAAATAAAACCGTTTCCCCGGCAACGGCGCCAAAATTTGACAGGCTCAATCGCACTCCTATCAAAGATAAACCTAACGTTCACCAACTAAAAATGTAGCAAGGGAAGCATGGATCGTATCCACAGGGAAACAATGTTCTTTCCACTATTAATTAACTAATCTAGACTACTGGTAACAAAGAATTGGATTGGTTTGTATATTAAGCTAAGGCAAATAATCAAACTGGAATATAACAATATTAAGGGAATCTAGGGCAGCGGTTCACCATAAATGCAGACCGGGATTGGACAACGGACAATAACAATTAATTAACAATCATAACTAGGAAAACATGCATCTCTCGAATCTTATGAATTCCTTAGGATATAACAACTAGCGGGCTCTCGCTACGTACTAGAAATAATTCCTATCTAATAGCCACAGACCAAAAACATCAGATTTATACCTCTCGGCGCATAATCTAAGGTTAATCAAACTCAAATCAAAATAGTCCGGCCGAACAGAATTGACGAGCAATAATAATAAGCTATAGAAATTATAATCAATCAATCAAGTAATCAAGTCCACATATAATCCCAATCATGCATTCATGGATCTCCTAAACCCTAGAAATTAAACTACTCACTCATGATAACTAATAACAAAGCGATTAACATAATGGAAAACATGATCAAAGCAATAGAATAAATTAAAGTAAGAAACAATACCGACTTGAAGAACAATGGAAATTGAAAGCTTACGTTTTTATATAAATCGAACTAAGTGTTTGAATTGATGTAGAGAGAAAAATAAAACTTAGAGAAATAAACTAAGGGTTTTGTGCTGGAAAATAAGATGTTTACTAAAAATAAAAGGGCTAGTATTTATAGTTTGCCCAAAATACAAGCCAAAAACCGGAAAGAAAAAACGCGAAAAAGCATAAGGGGTTGGCGTCGCCCGATCGGGCGGCTCTTCGCCCGATCGGGCGAATCACTCGATAGTCGGCCCGATCGGGCCAAAATCCGCCCGATCGGGCGGATTGCGAAATCTCCACAAAGCCTCCAGATTGACCGCCCGATCCGCATCGGGCGAGCTGCGCCCGATCGGGCGCGCGTTGATGAACTTGCCTTGCTTATAATTCCTTCCGATGGTTGCATTTCGCCCTCAGCTTCCAGGGCGATTTGCAATCTTCAATGTATCTCGCCCGTATCACCAAGTCTAACTCCCGGGGCTCAACCATAAGCATCTAAGGCTCCCGAAAGTCGACGATGGAGGTCCCGAACTTCTCGGACTCATATAGTGGCCTTGATCAACAATGAAACGGGTCTAAAACGACCCATTTCTCATAATCAAACCTGAAACTCAAGGCACACTCAATAACACACATTAGTACTAGAAACGGCTCCTAAGAGCACGTTTGATACATAGAAGTACTAAGGGACGGGGGTAAAAACTCTATATAAAACGCATATATCAAAACCTGTCTCCTGAACCAGATCAGGAAATGGAGGATATCTTCCTCGAAGAAGGTTCGGACAGGAGCATCCGAATAGGCAAGGGCCTAAGCTCGGGGCTCCGAATCGATTTGATCCAACTACTCAGGGATCACAAAGACATTTTTGCATGGTCGGCAGCAGATATGCCAGGGATAAATCCGAAGCTGATTTGTCACAAGCTGGACGTCAACGCCGAAGCTCGGCCAATCAAACAAAAGAAGAGGAATTACTCCTCGGAGAAAAACAGAGCCATCGCCGAAGAGGTGAAAAAGTTGCAAGAGGCCGGATTCATCGAGCCATGCATGTACCCAAAATGGTTGGCCAACGTGGTGATGGTCAAAAAAGCGAACGACCCCCAGCCGCAGCCTGACCCTCAGCCAGAGCCCCATCAGTACCAGCCAGAGCCTCGCACCTACTTCAGGAGGGGGCGTCGAGACACGGGGAGGCCCCAGAGTGGCCATGGCTGAACCAGAGTGACCATGGCTGAACCAGGAGATTTTGCCGTTGCCGGGCTCTCGCTACGTACTAGAAATAATTCTTATCTAATAGCCACAGACCAAAAACATCAGATTTATACCTCTCGGCGCATAATCTAAGGTTAATCAAACTCAAATCAAAATAGTCCGGCCGAACAGAATTGACGAGCAATAATAATAAGCTATAGAAATTATAATCAATCAATCAAGTAATCAAGTCCACATATAATCCCAATCATGCATTCATGGATCTCCTAAACCCTAGAAATTAAACTACTCACTCATGATAACTAATAACAAAGCGATTAACATAATGGAAAACATGATCAAAGCAATAGAATAAATTAAAGTAAGAAACAATACCGACTTGAAGAACAATGGAAATTGAAAGCTTACGTTTTTATATAAATCGAACTAAGTGTTTGAATTGATGTAGAGAGAAAAATAAAACTTAGAGAAATAAACTAAGGGTTTTGTGCTGGAAAATAAGATGTTTACTAAAAATAAAAGGGCTAGTATTTATAGTTTGCCCAAAATACAAGCCAAAAACCGGAAAGAAAAAACGCGAAAAAGCATAAGGGGTTGGCGTCGCCCGATCGGGCGGCTCTTCGCCCGATCGGGCGAATCACTCGATAGTCGGCCCGATCGGGCCAAAATCCGCCCGATCGGGCGGATTGCGAAATCTCCACAAAGCCTCCAGATTGACCGCCCGATCCGCATCGGGCGAGCTGCGCCCGATCGGGCGCGCGTTGATGAACTTGCCTTGCTTATACTTCCTTCCGATGGTTGCATTTCGCCCTCAGCTTCCAGGGCGATTTGCAATCTTCAATGTATCTCGCCCGTATCACCAAGTCTAACTCCCGGGGCTCAACCATAAGCATCTAAGGCTCCCGAAAGTCGACGATGGAGGTCCCGAACTTCTCGGACTCATATAGTGGCCTTGATCAACAATGAAACGGGTCTAAAACGACCCATTTCTCATAATCAAACCTGAAACTCAAGGCACACTCAATAACACACATTAGTACTAGAAACGGCTCCTAAGAGCACGTTTGATACATAGAAGTACTAAGGGACGGGGGTAAAAACTCTATATAAAACACATATATCAAACTCCCCCAAGCTAGATCTTTGCTTGCCCCTAAGCAAAGAAATCATCGATGAATACATAAATCAACTTCACCCCAAACACATCTTAAAACAATGGATACGATTCAAGGCAAAATCCAACAAGCATGCATCAATGTCAACCAATCAAATTCATTCAGCCGCCAATCCACCTCAACAATCGTCACGCAAAGCGAACCACAAGTGTACAATGGAATTCAAGACTAGTGCTCACACACTCGTCACTCATTTATGTGGCGGATAAAAATTGTACCCGTTCGCTCCCCTCCCAACATATATGTGTACAATGCCCTCCCAAACTCACAACACTCGTGTGTCTAGAAAAACATGCACTCAACCTAGTAGTCGACTCGGAATGTGTCATGTCATAACTTGCATTGATAAACAACTACTTTCACATTAATATGACTCTATGCACAAAGAACGGAAGGTCTTCAAAGCTTGTAATGATAGGCTTAGGTAGAGGTGCGGTAAATTTGGGTATAATGTGAGCTTTAAAGCCTTGGCTTTGGGGAGCATAAATCCTAAAAACAACCGTGATCAATCAACATAATGACCATAATCTCCCACTCAACACATGACAAAACAACAAATAGCCAACACCATACTTTCTTGCATTTTTTTTTCACAATTGTAACCAATCACTCATAAGGATATGAATTTGCAGAACTTGATTGAAACAACACTTTGAACTTTTTATGAGAGTAATAGATTTTTCTCTTTCTTTTCCTTTTCAATCTCTCTTTTTTTTTTTCTTTTTAGAAACCTTCACATTTGTTTTGTTCTTTCATCTCTTTTCATTTTCAACTCATTTTCAACAACAAACATGATAAGACGAACTCCTTTTTCGATACCTACTTTGTGCTCAAAATGTAGCACATTACAACTCCCTCACCTCACTACTATTAGCTCCCCCAAGCTAGGTTTGGGACTAGTAACCAATGGGGTTTTTCATGGGCTTGTAATATGGCTAGTCACCGAATAAAAGGGCACAAGCAACAACATGGGTAGAAAAGGAGGGGACAAATGTATCTAATTTCATCTGAAGGCTACCTAAATAGAAAAATGCCTTCGTCCTCCACAATGTGCATGTATATGAGTCATAAAACACTACTAATAGTTGCAAATCAATACTCAAAATCAATGACACACCAGGAAGCTATCACACATCCTAACCAAATCAACTAGTCAAGCACCAAGTCCACAAATAGTTGGTCAGAGTTGACTCATGTTAAGGCATCAAAGCAATCGAATATCAAATCATGGCTAACGCATCCACATTGCTCGTCATCAAATACCAAGAATCAAAACAATTTTCAATCAAAGGGGCACAGGGAAGCATGATATTGTATTCATCGGAACGTATTTTTGAATTTTTTTTTTTTTGTATTTTTTTTTTTTTTTTTTTTCTTTTTCAAAGCAATAAACTAATTTAGAAAGCATTATACATACCAAAATAAACACACTAAAATAAAGAAATGCGAAAATAAAAGAAAGACATACCTACAATGTACAAGTAGTGTGAAACCCCCCCCCCCCAAACCAAATCAGACAATGTCCTCATTGGCTCAAGGGTATCGAACCTCATCATCAACATCAGCATCACTGATGGCCTTGGCCATCATCACCATCATCATCACCATCATCTCTGCCACCATGCCCACTAGGACCCGCTCCCCACCCTCCGTACTGGGTGGGTGTGAAGGTGCCCATAGAACCCGGAGCTCCATATCCCTCCGCGGGATAGGTAAACCAGGTAGGGTGCTCGTAATCTGGGGCAATATAGCCCTGCCTGGCATACTGATCATAAAATGGGAACATGGTCCTCTGGTGATCAGCTGCGAACTCCCGGAACCCGAGCTCAAGTCTGCTCAACCTCTCATCAATGGACCCCTGATCCTCATGAACTACCGGGCCACTCTGGGGCCTCCCCGTGTCTCGACGCCCCCTCCTGAAGTAGGTGCGAGGCTCTGGCTGGTACTGATGGGGCTCTGGCTGAGGGTCAGGCTGAGGCTGGGGGTCAGGCTGAGGCTCTCGCTCAAATCCAACAAATAGATAATGAGCCTGACCGGGTCTGAAACTAGTGCGGCCCTGAGGGTCAGGCAAGGTGAAAAGCCTGTTTCCCTCGAACATCCAGTACATGGCTCCCGGCCTAAATAACCCGTGCTCCCCCTGCAGCCTACGGAGTCCAGCAAAATAAGCCAAATCAAGCAAGTTGCTACCCAAAACTGGGATCTGGTTAGCCTCAGTAAAATTGGCCGTGGCCATGGCTATGTGGGTGATCAACCCACCAATGGTAATCTTGGTAGTATGTGTGGAGGTGGCTATGGAGTAAAATTGAGAGGCCATGTGATGCACAAGGTTCATTTTGTAGCTCTCCTCTCCTTCGGAAACGTAGCCACCTAGGATCTCTAGCTCCGTACTTCTAATGTTCTGGGTCTCATCCCTACCAAAGATAGTAAATCCTAGGAACCTGTAAAAGACAATGGGTACCGGGTGTTGAATCTTGGAAGCATGCAAATGTTGCATACTCCCGGGATTATCATTGCCCGTAAGCTTTCCCCACATGGTACAGTTATTGTGAGTCTCCTTGGGTTTCCTACTATATGTGGTAGACAATCCAAAAATCCTACCAAAATCAGATAAGCTCATGGTGTAGGTTCGGTTCATGACACGAAATTGAACCGATGACACGGTTCGATAACCATCCCTAAGAATATTAAAACTACTCAAAAATTCTAGAGTCAACCGCCTAAATGTGAGACGGAGCATACCATACATGCTACTCATACCAACACCAACAAAAACACGTTTTACATCACGCTCAATTCCCATTTCATGCAATGATTTTTGACATATAAAGCGAGTAGGGATTACCTCCCTCAATTTGAGGTGCATGAATCGTGCTCGTTGCTCCTCCGTAATAAAGATGACATCCGGAAAATCCGTGTCGGGCTCGAATTGCGGTGGTGGAGGTGGTGGTGTCGGTTCCCGAGCTCGGCTTGTGGAAGCCTCATGTTGATTTCTTGGTACCCTCGTGCATTTTCTTTGTGGTCTATTTGCCATTGATGAAAAATCTGAATTTTTGAGTTTTTTGAGTTTTTTTGGGTGAATTTGGGGATTTTGTGGGGATGAGTGAAAACTTAAATCGATTAGGTGTAGGTTGTAGAGGATGATGAGGGGATGATTTTGATGAAAATTTTGTTGAATTTGGTGGAGAATTGAGGGAGATATGGTGGTTGGAAGTTTTTTTTTTTTTTTGAGGTTGGGGTTTAATGGAGGGAGAGAGAGAGAGTTAGGTTGAAGATGAAGAAGAAGTGAAGAAAGAAAGAAGAAACCGTGTACTTGTCGCTGAAATCGCATCTCGCCCGATCGGGCGACATTCCGCCCGATCGGGCGGTTTGCGATCCTTTTCTTCTGATCCGTACGCGCCCGATCGGGCGCAGCTCGCCCGATCCGGATCGGGCGATTTGCGATTGCCTCTTTTCTTGACTTTTTCTGCCCAGAATTCCTCCTTGACTTTTCCACGAATTTTCCTCAACCGCCCGATCGGGCAAAATAATTTCGCCCGATCGGGCATTCCACTCGCTAGACCGCCCGATCGGGCAATATAAAATCGCCCGATCGAGCATTCCACTCGCCAGTCCGCTCGATCGGGCATGCTGCGCCCGATCGGGCAGAAATAAGCTTTATGAAAATCATCCGTGCGCGCCCGATCGGGCGCAGCTCGCCCGATCCGCATCGGGCGATTTGCAGTGTGCTTGGCCTTGAGCTTAATTTCACTTTCTCGAACTTGGGGCTTTAGGCCTGCACATTAAGAAACACCCAAACAGCGTAATGCCCTCTTCTCGCCTCACTAACACCAAAAACAATACTTAAACACACGTAGGTAATAGAAATACTTAAACACACGTAGGTAATGGAAAATACTAACTAAACACACAAAAATTAGAATCAACAATCAAGCTTATACTACTAAGGCAATAAATGGATAATGAAATACTCATCCCCTATTAGATTGATGTAATGTCCCCATTACACAATCTCCGTTTATGCGCAGACAATAGACATGAAAGGGATGAGAGCCACGACAGCTCATCGAATGGGGGCACCAAAGATGGTGCCACCTGGTGTCACATCGATTACCTTGGATGAGCTGTGTGGTGCGGGAAGTGACAGATCACGACCCCGATCGTGAATACGATGTCCACCGTTTACAGAACTTTCGGCCCCTTGGGTCGTGGCATCATCAATCCGTCCCTTCTTTCGAACCCATGCCGAAGAGTGTATACTCCGATCACCTCCACCTGCAAGACAATTTGAAACATGTGCTTTTTCCGAGGAGTTATTTGAGTTAGTATGAGTCAATTCGGTATTAAAATAATCATTAGAAATATTGACTCCAAAACATGACTCCTCTACCATAGGGTTCTTAGCAACATGGGTTAAATTGAAAGTAACCTTATCATCTCCCACATTTAGCGTCAACTTGCCATTCTTGACATCTATGATTGCCCCCGCAGTGTGTAGGAAAGGCCGAACTAAAATAATAGGAATTTGCCTATCCTCTTCCATGTCTAAAACAACGAAATCAACAGGAATAAAGAATTTACCTACTCTAACAGGCACATCTTCTAAGACACCTAGGGGGTATTTTACAGATCTATCGGCCATTTGCAGAGTTATGTTGGTAACTTTTAAATCACCCATGTTCAACTTAGTACATACAGACAGGGGCATGACACTAACACTGGCACCTAAATCACATAAGGCTTTGTCAATAAAAAGGTTGCCAATATTACACGGGATAGAGAAACTCCCGGGGTCCTTCAACTTGGGTGGAGACTTATTTTGTAGTAAGGCACTGCACTCCTCAGTAAATGCAACAGTCTCCACCTCACTAAATGCTCTCTTCCTAGTCAAGATGTCTTTCATGTATTTAGCATATGCAGGTACTTGAGTAATTAATTCAGTGAAAGGGACTGTTACCTGCAGATTCTTTACCACTTCTAAGAACTTACCAAACTGCTTGTCTAGCTTGTTCTTTAGCTGACGATGGGGGAAGGGAAGTTTGATAGGTGGAACTTGTATCTCAACTTTCTTCTCAACCCCTGTGTCAGCTTCCTTATCCTTGACCACCTTCTCACTTTCTCTTGGCACAGCACCACTAACAGATACTTCAACCCCTTCCTCTATAGTCATAGGTGGCCCATCATACTCATATCCACTCCGCAGAGTGACAGCATTTACAGACTCTCTGGTCACAGGCTGTGAAGGGAGTTGACCTTTGGGTCTCTCTGCAAGAGCGGTAGCCATTTGTGCCAACTGTTTATCCATGATCTTGTTATGAGCAGTGAGGGCATCGATTTTGGCATCCTTTTCGCTTAGAGATTTCTGCAATTCCAACATCATATTCCTCATCTCTACAAGCATGGGATCAGGTTGTGTGGGTTGAGGTTGTGGTGGTAAGCCAGGTGATCCACTAGGTTGCGAGTTGTAGTTGCTCCGCGGTTGGTAGGGTTGTTGTGGTGGTAGAGGGTGTTGAATTTGGTGGGGGTTCTGAACATTAGTACTCCTATATGATAATAGGGGGTTATTTTTATACCCCTCATTGTATGAGTTGGAATACGGATTGTTCTGCTTGTAGGACTGGAATGCATTGCATTGTTCGATGGAGCTTCGGCATACCTGTGCATAATGGCCCTGCATCCCACAACTATTACAGACATTAGCAGATTGGGCACTCATTGCAGCGACACTAGCATGTTGGGTGGATTGGGAAGATGCGATCTGTATATTGTCGAGCTTGTGATGTAGGGCAGTTAGCTGAGCAGTAAGTTGTTCAATAGAATTCATCTCATGCTTAACACCTCGGTCGGCAAAACCTCTAGGATTCCCATATTGGGCACTATGGATGGCCATCTCCTCAATCACCTCCAAAGCTCTAGGCACCTCCAGTTGCATGAATCTTCCACTGGCAGCTGAATCCAAAAGACACCTAGATTCATTACCCAGACCATTGTAGAACTGCTGAACCAGGAACCAGTCATCTAAACCATGGTGTGGGCACTCCCTTTGCAAGTCCTTGAATCTCTCCCAAACTTCGAACAAACTCTCATCTACTTGTTGAGAGATACCTAATATCTGACCCCTCAGACGAGCTGTCTTCTCAGGTGGGAAATATTTAACATAGAAAGCAAGGGCCAAAGAATTCCAATCGGTGATTTTCATAGCTGCGCGGTTGAGACTGTTAATCCATAGCTTGGCCTTCCCACTCAATAAAAATGGAAAGAGTATCTCCATAGTCTGCTCCGGTGTTAAATTCTTCTGCTTAATGGTGGCACAATACTGAATGAAAGACTGAATGTGGAGATTGGGGTCTTCACCCTTTTCCCCACCGAATTGGTGTCTCTCGATCATGTTTATCAGCTGGGGTTCAATCTTGAAATTCTCGACCGCAATGGAAGGCATGATTGCCTTGGGAAGCATAGACAGACTTGGTTTAGAATAGTCTGTAAGCCTTGGCACAAGTGGGGGTGGTGGTGCTTGGTCACCCATCTCTGAATCTGTATGGAATAGATTGCTAATCAGATAGTCGGATTCAGAGTCAGAATAGTCTCTCAACTGTTCAACGAATCTACGCCGTCTACGAAAGGTCCGTTCAGGTTCAGGATCGAACGAAGTCAGATCGCTGGTATGGACAGTCCTGGGCATAAACAAGCAAGAACTAGAAAACAGTCGTGAGATCCGGTCTCAAGGAACGGGAGTCCCTTGAGAAGTGACAAACAATAATCCAGAAAAACAATTAATAACAGAAAATAAAACCGTTTCCCCGGCAACGGCGCCAAAATTTGACAGGCTCAATCGCACTCCTATCAAAGATAAACCTACTGTTCACCAACTAAAAATGTAGCAAGGGAAGCATGGATCGTATCCACAGGGAAACAATGTTCTTTCCACTATTAATTAACTAATCTAGACTACTGGTAACAAAGAATTGGATTGGTTTGTATATTAAGCTAAGGCAAATAATCAAACTGGAATATAACAATATTAAGGGAATCTAGGGCAGCGGTTCACCATAAATGCAGACCGGGATTGGACAACGGACAATAACAATTAATTAACAATCATAACTAGGAAAACATGCATCTCTCGAATCTTATGAATTCCTTAGGATATAACAACTAGCGGGCTCTCGCTACGTACTAGAAATAATTCCTATCTAATAGCCACAGACCAAAAACATCAGATTTATACCTCTCGGCGCATAATCTAAGGTTAATCAAACTCAAATCAAAATAGTCCGGCCGAACAGAATTGACGAGCAATAATAATAAGCTATAGAAATTATAATCAATCAATCAAGTAATCAAGTCCACATATAATCCCAATCATGCATTCATGGATCTCCTAAACCCTAGAAATTAAACTACTCACTCATGATAACTAATAACAAAGCGATTAACATAATGGAAAACATGATCAAAGCAATAGAATAAATTAAAGTAAGAAACAATACCGACTTGAAGAACAATGGAAATTGAAAGCTTACGTTTTTATATAAATCGAACTAAGTGTTTGAATTGATGTAGAGAGAAAAATAAAACTTAGAGAAATAAACTAAGGGTTTTGTGCTGGAAAATAAGATGTTTACTAAAAATAAAAGGGCTAGTATTTATAGTTTGCCCAAAATACAAGCCAAAAACCGGAAAGAAAAAAACGCGAAAAAGCATAAGGGGTTGGCGTCGCCCGATCGGGCGGCTCTTCGCCCGATCGGGCGAATCACTCGATAGTCGGCCCGATCGGGCCAAAATCCGCCCGATCGGGCGGATTGCGAAATCTCCACAAAGCCTCCAGATTGACCGCCCGATCCGCATCGGGCGAGCTGCGCCCGATCGGGCGCGCGTTGATGAACTTGCCTTGCTTATAATTCCTTCCGATGGTTGCATTTCGCCCTCAGCTTCCAGGGCGATTTGCAATCTTCAATGTATCTCGCCCGTATCACCAAGTCTAACTCCCGGGGCTCAACCATAAGCATCTAAGGCTCCCGAAAGTCGACGATGGAGGTCCCGAACTTCTCGGACTCATATAGTGGCCTTGATCAACAATGAAACGGGTCTAAAACGACCCATTTCTCATAATCAAACCTGAAACTCAAGGCACACTCAATAACACACATTAGTACTAGAAACGGCTCCTAAGAGCACGTTTGATACATAGAAGTACTAAGGGACGGGGGTAAAAACTCTATATAAAACGCATATATCAGGAATCGAGATTCGTTTATTTTATAGGAGATGCGTTGCCAAGTGGAGTTTTTATGCTTTCATCATCGAACCTTTCCCTTGCGGGAACGGGGACAAAAGTAGGTGTCTACACAGTTTTACTTGAGTTCATATGTTTTTATACCCTGCATTGTGTATTTGACTTTCAAACCGTGTCCGGACTTTACGTAACTCTCTTGAGCTTCTTTTGAACTTAGTTATGATTCTGAAATTCAGTCGGCTGTGCTATACATTGATAACTTCTTGGCATTGTGTGAACCAATTGAATGGTATGCGGTAAGATGTTGGTCTCGTGTCAAGAATAGCTAGCCAATTATCCTGTAGGTCACCTTACTATGTGTTTGTGTAATTGATGTGACTTGTTATCGTATGATTTTGGCTTGGGATTCATTAATAGTTTAGTTGGAACTCACGCATGCCGCGTATGACAGAGGCCATTCTCTTAGGAAGCCTTCAGACGAATTTAGAAACATCAGTTCCTGCCTTTCATACCCATGTTGTAGCCTTGTCCGTTTATTGTTTTAACTCCACAAAATTGAGCCCTATTAGCCCCGTTGGTTACTTATCCCGAGTCTAGCTTGGGGGAGCTTCGGTGTTCGTAATGGTTTCATTAATGTTGATTGATTGGCATACTAAGCCAATAGTTCGTGGTTCGAGGCTATGGTTGGATATGTGGTTTGGAGATGGTGCATATTATTGTTGCCACCCAAGCTTGTAACAGTTAGCATTAGATTTATCTATGTACTTTCGATTTCATGATTTAGTTTCATTTTTCATTAAAAAAAAAAGAAAGAAAAAGGAAAAAAAAATTAGAAAAAAAAGAAGAAAAAAATCAAAGAAAAAAAAAATATGTTTTTCGTTTTTGTATGTAGTTTGAAAGCAGGGAAAGGGGAATGAAGAAAGATCATTGACATTATAATATGTTTTTGCCCTTGGTTATAACTTGGTTGGTTGTTCGGGTTTCATGGTTCGATGGAGTTGGATTTTCGGCATTATCACGCGACGCATATAGTTGACCTTTGCTCCCCAAGTTGGACCTTACTCTCACTTTTTCCCAAATTATACCCTACCCTTTCTTTTTACCTAGCCCCATTACAAGCTTAATATAAAGACCTCTTGATCGGCTTGTTTGTTTTGTGATTGAATGAAAATTGTTTCTTGCTTTTGTCATCTTACCCCATGTTGCATCATATATTTATATTCTACAAGATATGCGGCGACGACTAGCTTGATTAAGAATAGTTTGTGGCTAAGCTTGGTTGTTTCGATTGTGGATCATGATGCTTTGTGGTTCTATTTGTATCCGAGCTAGATTTCTGTCTCAATAACTCTGTTTGATTGTTTTCTCGAGAGTTGGGTTGGTCTTACCATGGTTTTATGAAAGTCATGCGCGTCTTGTTTCTCTATCTTCGGTTTATTGTTGCTTGGGGACAAGCAACAGTCTAGTGACAGTCTAAATCGCACTCCTATCAAAGATAAACCTAACGTTCACCAACTAAAAATATAGTAAGGGAAGCAGGGATCGTATCCACAGGGAAAAAATGTTCTTTCTACTATTAATTAACTAATCTAGACTACTGGTAACAAAGAGTTGGATTGGTTTGTATATTAAACTAAAGCAAATAATCAAATCGGAAAATAGAAATATTAAAGGAATCTAGGGCAACGGTTCACCATAAATGCAGACCGGGATTGGACAACGGACAATAACAATCAATTAACAATTATAATTAGGAAAACATGCATCTCTCGAATCTTATGAATTCCTTAGGATAGAACGACTAGCGGGCTCTCGCTACGTACTAGAAATAATTCCTATCTAATAGCCACAGACCAAAAACATCAGATTTATACCTCTCGGCGCATAATCTAAGGTTAATCAAACTCAATCAAAATAGTCCGGCCGAACAGAATTGACGAGCAATAATAATAATAAGCTATAGAAATTATAATCAATCAATCAATAATCAAGTCCACATATAATCCCAATCATGCATTCGTGGATCCCCTAAACCCTAGAAAAGTAACTACTCACACATAATACCAATAAAGAAAGCAAACATATTAATTGAAAGCATAATTGTAATTAAATAAAAGAATAAGAACATAAAGTAATCCCTAAAACGAAGAACGAAGGATTAACTGAAAGTTTGAATCTTTAATTGATTAAAGACTGAATGTTTGGAGAATAAAAATTGAAGTTTTTAAGCTAAGCAATAATAATAATACGAAGTTCCAAGAGAGAAAACGTACTAAAAACACTAAATATATATATAAGCCTCCCCTTAATTCTACGGAGTAACTAAGCAAAAGAAGACGCAAAGGGACCGAAAACCGGGCACCCCGGTTTCCAGAAACCGGCCGGTTTTCGGCCCAGTCAGGCGTTCCAAAAGCATCAGGTAGCGAAAACCGGGGCCACAGGTTTCTCCAAACCTGCCGGTTTCGCACTTAAGATAGATTTCCTTCAATTCTCAAAACCTGCCGGTTTCCAAAAACCGGGGCCACAGGTTTTGAGCTCAGTTTGACGCAATTGCCTTGAGTTTGAACTTGAGGCCTAGGCCCAACTCCTTTGGGCCAAGTTTGACGCTCGTGGCCCCTTTGAAGCTAGCTAGATCATCCCGCAATGCTCCGGGATCCGTGTAGTCATGCAAGAGTGATAAGAAACAGGCCTCCAAAGATCAATTATCATCAAAAACAGCACTGCAACTAACAGACACTACACAACACACATTAGCACTAAAATAGGCTCCGAAGAGCTCAAATGAGATGAAAAGTGCATACGGGACGGGGGTAAAAACTATATAAAATATGAGTGTATCAAACTCCCCCAAGCTAAGACCTTTGCTTGTCCCTAAGCAAAAAGCATCAATGAGACATAAACGATTAACTCACCCCAAAATCTATGCAAAAAGGTTGGTGATAAAACAAGTCAAATCAAGGCAAGCAATTATCATGACCGAAATCTCTAATCCCCACAGTCACACATCAAACCGATACAAAGCTCAAGCAAGGCTCACAAGACATACGTATAAAATCAAGATCGGGCCTCACCAAGTGAATCACTCCTCTCGTTATGTGGCGGGCTAAGATAACCAATTGTGGCCCGTTCACTCACCTTCCCATTATGAGCATGCATACTACCGAATGAGTAGTAGCCCCTCCCAACTCACAACACTAGTGTGTTTGAAGGTT
Source organism: Spinacia oleracea (assembly GCF_020520425.1). Taxonomy (NCBI): domain Eukaryota; kingdom Viridiplantae; phylum Streptophyta; class Magnoliopsida; order Caryophyllales; family Amaranthaceae; genus Spinacia; species Spinacia oleracea. Next base: position 143,907,545 of record NC_079489.1, read on the forward strand.
CCCCTAAACACTCAACCTACACCGGAGTCGACTCGAAATGCGCATATGCTCTTTGGCCCTTGATAAACGACTTTTTTCAACCTATTGTTATACACACATTGCACGATGATCAAAAAGGTCTTTATATAGGCTTGTATCGTTGGTCGGGTATAAACAATGGGTACGGAATATTCTGGATATGTGAGTAATGAAGTCTAACTTGGGGAGCAAAAACAACCAATGATACTAAAGAAATCATCTCCGAAAACTAACTCATCAATAACCAAAACATAACCATAAGGGAGGAAGTAACCAATATATTTCATAGTATGAACCAACTTCCACCTTTTTCCTTGCTTTTCTAATACTACAAAATAAATGACATATTTTTGTTCTTTTTTTTTTTTTTTTCTGTATATAACGACGAAAATAAACAACTAGATATGTACAAACTATAATACCCGTAACCACAAACTTTTAGGTGCCAACTAATGAATACACCTCTTTCTTTGCTAACTTCCCGAGTACATGGAAAACACAACCTTGAGTAACATAGGCCTTTAAAGCCAACCATCTCAACAAAATAAGCCAATACTAATAAATGATAGCTCCCCCAAGCTAGACTCGGGATAAGTAACCAACGGGCCTAATAAGGGCTATTTTGTGGAGTTAAATGAAGAAAACGGTCAGGGCTAAACATGGGAAAGAAAAAGCAGGAACAGATGTATCTAAGATCGTCTTAACGCTTCCTAAAGAATGGCCTTTCATCATGCGCAAAGTGCAAGTGTGTTAAGCATACTAATAGTCGAAAACCAAAAACTCAGATCAATGCAACACCAGGAATTAAGCACTCTGAAAAATCAAGGCTCAAGACCTCACAGCTAACCACAATCCAGCATTATACATATGAAAAGTGGGACAAAGTTGACCTTTGACAAGAGTCAATACAACTGTAGTTCATACATCAAATAGTCAATCCAATATGCTCACCTGTCTTATCAACTTGAATCATCAAAATACAATTTCGAACCAAAGGGGCACAGGGAATTAATTGTCTAAATCTCATTGATCAACACGTATTTTTGAAATTTTTTTTTTTGTTGAAGCAAAAATTATCAAAGCATAAACTATCCTAAAGAAGCAAGCAAACACACACACACACAAAAATAATAGAAAAGAGGAATGGAAAAACATACCAATATGTACAAGAAGCAAATACCCCCCCAAACTAAATCGGACAATGTCCTCATTGGCTCAAAGGGGTACGGAATCATCACCAATATCATCATCATCACCATTATCATCGCCTCCCACCTGTCCACCACTCGGACCCGCACCAGAACTCCCTTGCCCACCATCATGGGCAAATCGACTCGCCAGTTGGCTTTCAAAATGATCAAACCGGCTCTCGAAGTGACTCTCAATCCGGTCAAATCGGCCCCATAATTGACTCTTTGAGTAGCTTAAACCGGCGTTGTTGATCGTAGGACGCGAACACCACATCCGGGTAAGTTGTGTCTTGCTCAAGCTGCACTTTGGGAGGTGGTGAAGGTACCCTACTCGTACTTGCCTCTACCCTTGACCTCTTAGTTGGTGCCATTGATGTATTTTCAAGCATTTTGGGTGAAATCCCTCTTTCAAGAATCTGAATGAAAAACAAGGAATTGATACTAAGAGATGAAAGAGGGAAGGATGAGGATGATTTTGATGTAAGAAACTTGTAATTTGGTGGAGTAATGAAGGTGGTATGAGGATTTGAAGAGTTAGGGTTTTGAGGTTTAATGGAGTTTTGGGGAAAATTTTGAGGAAGAAGATGAATTGAGAAAGTGAGACCCGTGGGAAACTGCTGCTGCTGCTATTCTGTTTCGGAATTTTTCCCGAAAACCGACCGGTTTCCCCAAACCTGCCGGTTTTCGCGAAATTAAAAGCTCCCTGACATGCGCGAAACCGGCCGGTTTCCCCAAACCTGGCCCCCAGGTTTTCGCAATTTCTCTGCTTTGGCTTACCCCATGTTTCCGAAAACCGGGCTCCCAGGTTCTCACAAACCTGCCGGTTTTCGGTACTTGCAATTTTTCTTGTTCCATGCGAAACCGGCCGGTTTGTGGAAACTTGCCTCCCCGGTTTTCGCGAATTTCTCTTTACTTTCCTTCAACATTTTCCTCGGACGCTGATTTCTTGGTTGCATAAGGAACCGGCAGGTTTTGATGAAACCGGCCGGTTTTCGCTAAAAATTTTCCCTTACGACAAGGCAACTCAAAAAATTTCTAAGGCATGAATATGATGCTAAGTTTGTAACCGGCAGGCTTCCAAGAACCGGCCGGTTTTCCTCGCTTTCTAAAACGCCCATCATCCTTCAAATTTCTCACACTTGGTATAAAAATCTGCACATTACTCAAACGACCAAGTGGTAAAATTCCACTCTCCTCACCTCTCCAAAGCTATAGAATCTAAACTAAAAACACACGAAAAAAATGAAATCAAAAAGTATACTATGGAAAGCAATAAATGGATAATGAAATACTCATCCCCTATTAGATTGATGCAATGTCCCCATTACACAATCTTAGTTTATGCGCAGACAATCGACAGAAAAGGGATGAGAGCCACGACAGCTCATCGAATGGGGGCACCAAAGATGGTGCCATCTGGTGTCACATCGATTGCCTTGGATGAGCTATGTGGTGCGGGGAGTGACAGACCACGACCCCGATCATGAATACGGTGCCCACCGTTTACAGAACTTTCGGCCTTTTGGGTCGCAGCATCATCAACCCGTGCCTTCTTTCGAACCCATGTTAAGGGGTTCACACTCCGGTCACCTCCACCTGCAAAACAATTTGAAACATGCGCTTTCTCTGAGGAGTTATTAGAGTTAGTATGAGTCAATTCAGTATTAAAATAATCATCAGAAACATTGACCCCAAAACATGACTCTTCTACCATCGGGCTTCTAGCAACTTGGGTTAAATTGAAAGTGACTTTGGCATCCCCCACATTTAAAGTCAGTTTGCCATTCTTGACATCTATAATTGCCCCCGCAGTGTGTAGGAAGGGTCGACCTAAAATAATAGGAATTTGTCTATCCTCTTCCATGTCTAAAACAACAAAATCAACAGGAATAAAAAATTTACCTACTCTAACAGGCACATCTTCTAAAACACCTAGGGGGTATTTCACAAATCTATCAGCCATTTGCAGAGTTATGTTGGTAACTTTTAAATCACCCATGTTCAACTTAGTACATACAGACAGGGGCATGACACTAACACTGGCACCTAAATCACATAAGGCTTTGTCAATAAAAAGGTTGCCAATATTACACGAGATAGAGAAACTCCCGGGGTCCTTCAACTTGGGTGGAGACTTATTTTGTAGTAAGGCACTGCACTCTTCAGTAAATGCAACAGTCTCCAACTCACTAAATGCTCTCTTCCTAGTCAAGATGTCTTTCATGTACTTAGCATATGCAGGTACTTGAGTAATTAATTCAGTGAAAGGGACCGTTACCTGCAGATTCTTTACCACTTCTAAGAACTTACCGAACTGCTTGTCTAGCTTGTTCTTTAGCTGACGATGAGGGAAGGGAAGTTTGATAGGTGGAACTTGTATCTCAACTTTCTTCTCAACCCCTGTGTCAGCTTCATTATCCTTGACCACCTTCTCACTTTCTCTTGGCACAACACCACTAACAGATACTTCAACCCCTTCCTCTATAGTCATAGGTGGCCCATCATACTCGTATCCACTCCGCAAAGTGAGAGCATTTACAGAATCTCTGGTCACAGGCTGTGAAGGGAGTTGACCTTTGGGTCTCTCTGCAAGAGCAGTAGCCATTTGTGCCAACTGTTTATCCATGACCTTGTTATGAGCAGTGAGGGCATCGATTTTGGCATCCTTTTCGCTCAGAGATCTCTGCAATTCCAACATCATATTCCTCATCTCTACGAGCATGGGATCAGGTTGTGTGGGTTGAGATTGAGGAGGAAAACCAGGTGGTCCACTAGGCTGTGGGTTGTAGTTACTCCGCGGTTCGTAGGGTTGTTGTGGTGGTGGAGGGTGTTGAATCTGGTGGGGGTTCTGAACATTGGTACTCCTATATGATAATAGGGGGTTGTTTTTCTACCCCTCATTGTATGAGTTGGAGTACGGATTGTTCTGCTTGTAGGCCTGGAATGCATTGCATTGTTCAATAGAGCTCCTACATTCCGGTGCATAATGACCTTGCATCCCACAACTATTACAGACATTAGCCAACTGAGCACTCATTGCGGCGACACTAGCTTGTTGGGTGGTCTAGGAAGATGCGTTTTGCATATTATCCAGCTTGTGATGTAGGGCAGTTAGCTGAGCAGTAAGTTGTTCAAAAGAGTTCATCTCATGCTTAACACCACGATCGGCAAAACCTCTAGGATTCCTATATTGGGCACTATGGATGGCCATCTCCTCAATCACCTCTAAAGCTCTAGGCACCTCCAGTTGCATAAATCTCCCACTGGCAGCTGAATCCAAAAGACACCTAGACTCATTACCCAGACTATTATAGAACTGCTGAACCAGGAACCAGTCCTCCAGACCATGGTGTGGGCACTCTCTTTGCAAGTCCTTGAATCTTTCCCAAACCTCGAACAAACTCCCATCTGCTTGTTGAGAGATACCTAATATCTGACCCCTCAGACGGGCTGTCTTCTCAGGTGGGAAATATTTAACATAGAACGCAAGGGCCAAGGAATTCCAATCGGTGATTTTCATAGCTGCGTAGTTGAGACTGTTAATCCATAGCTTTGCCTTCCCACTCAATGAAAATGGAAAGAGTATCTCCATAATCTGTTCCGGTGTTAAATTCTTCTGCTTAATGGTGGCACAATACTGAATGAAAGATTGAATATGGAGATTAGGATCTTCACCCTTTTCCCCACCGAATTGGTGTCTCTCGATCATGTTTATCAGCTGGGGTTCGATCTTGAAATTCTCGACCACAATGGAAGGCATGATTTCCTTGGGAAGCATAGACAGACTTGGTTTAGAGTAGTCTGTAAGCCTTGGCACAAGTGGGGGTGGTGGTGCTTGGTCACCCATCTCTGAATCTGTATGGAATAGATTGCTAATCAGATAGTCGGATTCAGAGTCAGAATAGTCTCTCAACTATTTAACGAATCTACGCCGTCTACGAAAGGTCCGTTCAGGTTCAGGATCGAACGAAGTCAGATCGCTGGTATGGACAGTCCTGGGCATAAACAAGCAAAAACTAGAAAACAGTCGTGAGATCCGGTCTCAAGGAACGGGAGTCCCTTGAGAAGTAACAACCAATAATCTAGAAAAACAATTAATAACGGAAAATAAAACCGTTTCCCCGGCAACGGCGCCAAATTTTTGACAGGCTAAATCGCACTCCTATCAAAGATAAACCTAACGTTCACCAACTAAAAATATAGTAAGGGAAGCAGGGATCGTATCCACAGGGAAACAATGTTCTTTCTACTATTAATTAACTAATCTAGACTACTGGTAACAAAGAGTTGGATTGGTTTGTATATTAAACTAAAGCAAATAATCAAATCGGAAAATAGCAATATTAAAGGAATCTAGGGCAACGGTTCACCATAAATGCAGACCGGGATTGGACAACGGACAATAACAATCAATTAACAATTATAATTAGGAAAACATGCATCTCTCGAATCTTATGAATTCCTTAGGATAGAACGACTAGCGGGCTCTCGCTACGTACTAGAAATAATTCCTATCTAATAGCCACAGACCAAAAACATCAGATTTATACCTCTCGGCGCATAATCTAAGGTTAATCAAACTCAATCAAAATAGTCCGGCCGAACAGAATTGACGAGCAATAATAATAATAAGCTATAGAAATTATAATCAATCAATCAATAATCAAGTCCACATATAATCCCAATCATGCATTCGTGGATCCCCTAAACCCTAGAAAAGTAACTACTCACACATAATACCAATAAACAAAGCAAACATATTAATTGAAAGCATAATTGAAATTAAATAAAAGAATAAGAACACAAAGTAATACCTAAAACGAAGAACGAAGGATTAACTGAAAGTTTGAATCTTTAATTGATTAAAGACTGAATGTTTGGAGAATAAAAATTGAAGTTTTTAAGCTAAGCAATAATAATAATACGAAGTTCCAAGAGAGAAAACGTACTAAAATCACTAAATATATATATATATAAGCCTTCCCTTAATCCTACGGAGTAACTAAGCAAAAGAAGACGCAAAGGGACCGAAAACCGGGCACCCCGGTTTCCAGAAACCGGCCGGTTTTCGGCCCAGTCAGGCGTTCCAAAAGCATCAGGTAGCGAAAACCGGGGCCACAGGTTTCTCCAAACCTGCCGGTTTCGCACTTAAGATAGATTTCCTTCAATTCTCAAAACCTGCCGGTTTTCGAAAACCGGGGCCACAGGTTTTGAGCTCAGTTTGACGCAATTGCATTGAGTTTGAACTTGAGGCCTAGGCCCAACTCCTTTGGGCCAAGTTTGACGCTCGTGACCCCTTTCAAGCTAGCTAGATCATCCCGCAATGCTCCGGGATCCGTGTAGTCATACAAGAGTGATAAGAAACAGGCCTCCAAAGATCAATTATCATCAAAAACTGCACTGCAACTAACAGACACTACACAACACACATTAGCACTAAAATAGGCTCCGAAGAGCTCAAATGAGATGAAAAGTGCATACGGGACGGGGGTAAAAACTATATAAAATATGAGTGTATCATCTAGCTTGGGGGAATTTGATGAATCATATTTGTATAGGGTATTTTGGTGCATTTAGGTTGCATTTCTAGGCATTCGTCTCATTTTAGTTGCATTTAGAGTCGCATTTGCATAAGTTGTCATTATTGTACTCTATTACGCCTTGTTCGTGTTTTCTTTAATATTTTAGGTGATTTTACAGTCATTTGGAAGCTTTCGGAGTGTGCAAAGTTGATTTGGATGTTGAACGAATGAGATGTTGACTCGAGGATCATTATATGTCTCTCGGGATAACTTTTGAGTCAACAACGAAGCTAACGTTATTTTTCTAAGCATTAAAACGGACAAGCGTTCACTCTTTTGATGATATCTCAAGTTCTACAGTTCGTAATGAGGCGATTTTGAATGAGCTAGAAAGTAGGCTTAAAGAGCTTTCCAACGATAGGTCACACGTCCCTAGGGGCATTGTAGAACAAGAGTTATGACATTAACAAAGGTGACTCGGCTATCCGATGCATCGCCCACCATGCTTAGCCGTGCAACAATCCCAGCGAGGGATCACTCGCCTCCAGCGAGGGATCTCGCGGTGCCCTTCATCACGCACCAGCAGCATCCCAGCAAGGGATCACTCGCGGCCAGCGAGGGATCTCGTGCTAACCATGTTGTTTGTCGCGCAATAGTCCAACGAGGGAGCGCTTGATGCCAGCGAGCGATGCCACGCTATGCACCAAGCCTCGCAATGCAAGAAAGCCTGCAACAACTTTGTCGACCTCGGCCAACGAGCGATCACTCGTGGCCCAACGAGGGATGCCTCGGCCAGCGAGCGATCACTCATAGCCCAACGAGGGATCTCGCATTCAGCCCTGCTACTTCTCACACACGCCCTTGTGCGTTGTTCGGGTGACTTGGTCAATCTCGGGTTTCATTGCCACGTCATCGTCCATCGACCAATCGTTGACAACGTATACTTTTATTTTCTTATTTATTTTATTTTAGAAAATAGAAACTATAAATACTTCAAGGAAATTAATTTATTTTCCTCATGCTTTTTATTCCTAGAATTCTTTTCTACGTTCTTTTTCTCTCTTCTCTTTTAATGAACTCTAGTTTTTCTCCATATTCCATTAATGTAACTCCTTGAGGTATTACTAGTTTCTCTTTTATTTATTGCTTTTAATTATGTTTTCATTCTTAGACTTAAGTTTCATAATTTATTTCATTATTTAGTAGTTTTCTTTCTAGGGTTTGGGAATCCATGTTTATATTATGAATCTTTATTATTATTGTTGATGGTTTGATTATTCATTGATATTTCTAGTTGATTAGGTTTATATTGTTAATCTTTGCAATCTGATCAATTGTTTGATTAAATCATGCTAATAGGGTTTAGAATCGAAAGATCGACTTTTAGAGGCTTACCTACAACTAGCAATTCTGATTATGTTAGCGACCGTACTACATATGTCGAATCGAGAGTGTTAAGACCCGACCGTAGGATTAATTCGTGCTCTAGATACTTTGAATAATTGAATTGTTGATGATGTTTTGATTGATTTTGAACTATGAACATGGTGAACCATTGCCCTAGATCTTTTAGTTTATTTTCCTATTTATTTTAGTTTAAACATTCAATCCTAAATTTCGTGACATTGTTAGTTTCCCCATACCTTGAAAGCTATATTTAAATTGCCATCTCTCTGTGGATTCGACCCTACTTACCCTACTACATTGTTAGGAGGTTTCGTTAGGATTTTATTTTTGACGGGTGTACGATAACCTATAAAATTTTGGCGCCGTTGCCGGGGAGACGGTTTAATTTTTCTTTTTAGCTTTTATTTCTGGTGAGGCTACTTTGTATATATTTTTTCGTTTGTGTATAAAATTTCCCCTTTTTTTTAATATAAAATGGCTTCTATTAGTTTTCCTCAAATTGAGAATGAAGTGTTTTGGAGATATTATTATAGGCTCGGAGATTTTCTTGGTCCAAATCATCTTTTTGAACAATGGGAACTATGTATGGTGATTGATGAGGGATTGAATGAAGATACAAGATTGGTGTTGGATTCCAAGAGTAGTTATATATTTGTGGAGAAGACTCCAGAAGAGTGTTGGGATTTGATCGAGCAATTAGCTAGAGATACATATGAGTGGGAGATGACAATGTTTGTTGAACCTACTCTGCAAAATTTCTCTTTTCCTATTCCTCAAACTCATACCCCTCCCCCGTATTATTGTTCTTGTTGTCATTGCCATGACCATGATATTTCTCTTTGTCCCTATAACGAGTCATATAGTAATACTGTCAACCCTTTCCTTCAATTTGATATGCAAAATTTCCAACTCGAACCATCTTATTGTGACATGAAAATCCTTTATAATGATGATGATGATGATTTTGGTGGATTTGTTGAGAATGTTAGTTCATTAGAGGAAGGCTATCATTTGACTTTTGGTACTTATAATGGTCAAGATGAGAAAAAGTTGGATATAATGGAGACTTTGGAGGATGAAGAATCACTAATGGTTGAAGAATCGGTGGTTGAGAAACCATTGGTTGAGAAACTTTTGGTTGAAGATTTAATAACAAGCTTATTCACGAGGGTGGAATTGCAGGTAAAAGTATTAATGTTGAGCCTATATCTCCTCCCCGCTATGCCCCGTTCTCGCGGAGGCTTGATCTTGTTCCTTCATCCCCTATGTTAAGTCTTTTGTCCTTTCTCAATATGTCTCAATGCAATGATACATTTGACCTTGTCGACCATGATGCTCATTCTAAAACGTTTACATTGCCAGAGGAGCAATTAGAGGGAAGTTGTAAATATTCTCCTTTTTCTTTTTCTTTTTCTTTTGATTTTTCTTCTAATTGTTTTTCTTTTTCTTTTGATTTTTCTGCTTGTTTATCTAATACCCTATTTGAGAGGATGAATGTGGTTTTAATTAAGCCATATGTAGTGCTCAATGACATGTTTGCAGGAGCATTTGATAAATTACTAAAGGCGTTGGATTCTTCTGATTAACAATTTGAGTAGGGTCGAGCGGGACCTTAAAAACCAGCGCTTACCGGGAGGCAACCTAGTTTACTGTTTTAATTCCTATTTTTTATTTACTAACCACCTAATGTGTGCTTAAGTGATGAAATATCTCTTTAGGGACGATCGTTGTCAGGTTTCTTGGCTAGTTTCATTACCACATCGCGGCAGTGACGTCAAAGCCTTTAGTGATAAGCTCCTTGTTTGTGAGTTGTCCTTTTCCCTTATTCTCAATTTTATTTTATTTTGCACCCTCTTTGTTCACATTGAGGACAATATGTTTTTTAGATTGGGGGAGGATATTTGTCATCATCGATTTGCGCATCGTAGTTGCACTTTAGTCTAGTTTTCTTTTGTTTTGTAGGTGTTGTGCGCTTTGTACCACTCACTAGGGGTGGGAGTCTACGTACAACGAAAAAATGTACTGCTTTCCTAGTAATATTGATAAACTTAGTTGCAGTTTTACTTGCGTTCATATGTTTTTATACCCTGCATTGTGTATTTGACTTTCAAACCGTGTCCGGACTTTACTTAACTCTCTTGAGCTTCTTTTGAACTTAGTTATGATTCTGAAATTCAGTCAGCTGTGCTATACATTGATAACTTCTTGGCATTGTGTGAACCAATTGAATGGTACGCGGTAAGATGTTGGTCTCGTGTCAAGAATAGCTAGCCAATTATCATGTAGGTCACCTTACTATGTGTTTGTGTGATTGATGTGACTTGTTATCGTATGATTTTGGCTTGGGATTCATTAGTAGTTTAGTTGCAACTCAAGCATGCCGCGTATGACAGAGGCCATTCTCTTAGGAAGCCTTCAGACGAATTTAGAAACATCAGTTCCTGCCTTTCATACCCATGTTGTAGCCTTGTCCGTTTATTGTTTTAACTCCACAAAATTGAGCCCTATTAGCCCCGTTGGTTACTTATCCCGAGTCTAGCTTGGGGGAGCTTCGGTGTTTGTAATAGTTTTATTAATGTTGATTGATTGGCATACTAAGCCAATAGTTCGTGGTTCGAGGCTATGGTTGGATATGTGGTTTGGAGATGGTGCATATTATTGTTGGCACCCAAGTTTGTAACAGTTAGCATTAGATTTATTTATGTACTTTCGATTTCATTATTTAGTTTCATTTTTCATTAAAAAAAAAAAGAAAGAAAAAGGAAAAATAATTAGAAAAAAAATAGAAAAAAAAAGAAGAGAAAAATCAAAGAAAAATTTAAAAAAAATACGTTTTTCGTTTTTGTATGTAGTTTGAAAGCAGGGAAAGGGGAATGAAGAAAGATCATTGAAATTATATTATGTTTTCCCCTTGGTTATAACTTGGTTGGTTGTTCGGGTTTCATGGTTCGATGGAGTTGGATTTTCGGCATTATCACGCGACGCATATAGTTGACCTTTGCTCCCCAAGTTGGACCTTACTCTCACTTTTTCCCAAATTATACCCTACCCTTTCTTTTTACCTAGCCCCATTACAAGCTTAATATAAAGACCTCTTGACCGGCTTGTTTGTTTTGTGATTGAATGAAAATTGTTTCTTGCTATTGGCATCTTACCCCATGTTGCATCATATATTTATATTCTACAAGGTATGCGGCGACGACTAGCTTGATTGAGAATAGTTTGTGGCTAAGCTTGGTTGTTTCGATTGTGGATCATGATGCTTTGTGGTTCTATTTGTATCCGAGCTAGATTTTTGTCTCAATAACTCTGTTTGATTGTTTGCTCGAGAGTTGGGTTGGTCTTACCATGGTTTTATGAAAGTCATGCGCGTCTTGTTTCTCTATCTTCGGTTTAGTGTTTCTTGGGGACAAGCAACAGTCTAGCTTGGGTGAATTTGATGAATCATATTTATATAGGGTATTTTGGTGCATTTAGGTTGCATTTCTAGGCATTCGTCTCATTTTAGTTGCATTTAGAGTCGCATTTGCATAAGTTGTCATTATTGTACTCTATTACGCCTTGTTCGTGTTTTCTTTAATATTTTAGGTGATTTTACGGTCATTTGGATGCTTTTGGAGTGTGCAAAGTTGATTTGGATGATGAACGAATGAGATGTTGACTCGAGGATCATTATATGTCTCTCGGGATAACTTTTGAGTCAACAACGAAGCTAAGCGTTATTTTTCTAAGCATTAAAACGGACAAGCGTTCACTCTTTTGATGATATCTCAAGTTCTACAGTTCGGAATGAGGCAGTTTTGATTGGGCTTGAAATTAGGCGTAAAGAGCTTTCCAACGATAGGTCACACGTCCCTAGGGGCATTGTAGAACAAAAGTTATGACATTAACAAAGGTGACTCGGCTATCCGATGCATCGCCCACCATGCTTCGTCGTGCAACAATCCCAGCGAGGGATCTCGCGCTGCCCTTTATCACGCACCAGCAGCATCCCAGCGAGGGATCACTCGCGGCCAGCGAGGGATCTCGCGCTAACCATGTTGTTTGTCGCGCAATAGTCCAACGAGGGAGCGCTCGATGCCAGCGAGCGATGCCACGCTATGCACCAAGCCTCGCAATGCAAGCAAGCCTGCAACAACTTTTTCGACCTCGGCCAGCGAGCGATCACTCATAGCCCAACGAGGGATCTCACGTTCAGCCCTGCTACTTCTCACACACGCCCTTGTGCGTTGTTCGGGTGACTTGGTCATTCTCGGGTTTCATTGCCACGTCATCGTCCATCGACCAATCGTTGACAACTTATACTTTTATTTTCTTATTTATTTTATTTTAGAAAATAGAAACTATAAATACTTCAAGGGAATTAATTTATTTCCCTCATGCTTTTTATTCCTAGAATTCTTTTCTACGTTCTTTTTCTCTCTTCTCCTTTCATGAACTCTAGTTTGTCTCCATATTCCATTAATGTAACTCCTTGAGGTATTATTAGTTTCTCTTTTATTTATTGCTTTTAATTATTTTTTCATTCTTAGACTTAACTTTCATAATTTATTTCATTATTGAGTAGTTTTCTTTCTCGGGTTTGGGAATCCATGTTTATATTATGAATCTTTATTATTATTGTTGATGGTTTGATTATTCATTGATATTTCTAGTTGATTAGGTTTATATTGTAATCTTTGCAATCTGATCAATTGTTTGATTAAATCATGCTAATAGGGTTTAGAATCGAAAGATCGACTTTTAGAGGCTTACCTACAACTAGCACTAGTGGAAAAAGGCTTATTTGCATCCCCGCATTTGCCACGCCATTCTGAACATGTGATGCAAATAACAAATTTTAGCATAAAATTTACTCATTTGCGTCGCAGGTTTGTTAAACTGCGAGGCAAATGAATCTAGGATGCCCCCAGAGTCATTTGCATCGCAGATTAACAAAGCTGCGAGGCAAATGACTCAATCAAGTGCGTCGCAGATTTACAAATCTGCGTGGCAAATGACTCTAGGAGCATCCTAGAGTCATTTGCCACGCAGATTTACAAATCTGCGATGCACTGCGTGTCCACCTAAGAATGGACACACGCGTATAATTGAACAACGCAAGTGACCCTTTTATATTTTTTCATTTATTTTCTCGCATAGATCCAGGTCGAACAAACTTTTAGCCTCCTCTCCTTCTCTCTCCTCCTCCTTTCCAAATCTCCATTGCTAGAACTCCAACACCTCCCATCTCACCTTCAAAAATTCAGAATCAACCTTATCCATTCGAAGTCTTCTCTCACCAAGCCGCCCCTTTCTATTTATTCTGAAAATTCGAGCTCTGCGAAAATGGGAAGAGGGGCGAAACCCTAGGTTTCGGCGCGGGGAGAAAGGTCACATCCTGAAGCAGAAAGGCTTAGTTTTTTAAGGTTGTGAAACACACCACACTACTGGATCACGAATTGTTGGTGTTGGAGCTCTAGTTTAACTCGTCGCCCGTCCTTGGCTACCTTGATGTTCAGGTATATTCTATGTCCTATCTTGATTTCCATGTTTAATTAATTTGCTCTGAATTTTTTTAATATGAATTTGTGGTTTAGTTATGTTGGTTAGTTTGTGAATTCAAGTATTTTTTTTCAATTTTTTATATGAGTTTCGTTGTGCGCCTGTGCATTTGATGATAAATTAAGTGATTGATTTGAATTTGATGATAAATTAAGTGTTGAATTGAATTTGATGTACTGTGACCTTTTTTTTTATATTGCTGTTGAATTGCTAGATTTGTTAATTTTACATTTAATTAAAAGAGATTAATTACATATTCTAATTTTCTACTCTACAGATTTATCATGGAATACATGTATTCACTAGTCTTCTGTTTAATTTGTTGATTTGATTATCCAGAGCATATAATAAAATAGTTTCTCGTTGTGTGGATTGGATAAAATAAAAATTCATGCTGAAAATTTGTTTGGTAATCTTTGATAGCTTTGCTCTTTTGAATGTCTGGTTATCTTGGGGAAATTCTGAACTATGTATATGCAGGGAGTCATTTAATACACACCTGCTTCAGCTAATGACATCTTGGGCCGTTGTTTGTGATGTTTGGTATCTAGAGCCCCAAACAATAAAACCTGGAGAGACTCCCATCGAATTTGCCGAGAGGTGGATGAATATTTCTCTCTCTGGTACATTTTTATAGACATGTTATGTTGGATACCGGATCAATTTGTTGCCTATTGTATCTATTTCTTTTTGCAGGGTCAGAGACATGATCTCTCATAGAGCAGGCCTGAAAAAGGTTCCTTGGGATGGCTACCTGAAGTGCTTACGCCCTAGCCCTAGGTTCATAGAGAGCAAGTAAGCCACCCCGCCCCCGCCAATTATATCTACGGCGTCATTGGACTTAATTTGCCTAATCGTTTATTTGAGTGTACTTCTATGTGTTCTACTGTAACATTGGCCTATAATTCAAGTGTATACATGTGTTGATAATCAAAGAAGCCGAGTTAGCTCGTTCTTTGTAACTCTTTTGCGGAGAGGAAACGGGTAGTATTTTAAGATACTTGTTCAGAGTTGGGGTGATCCTTTATTGTATTTGGTTATCTGTTGTTCTTAGCTGCTGTTTCTGAGTACCAATAGTACTGCTGCCATGGATTCAGGTCACCTGACGCTGCTCTATATATTCTCAAAATTGTGCTGAAGTTTTGTGTTTAGTTAGTTCATCGTCTGTTGCTCTATATATTCTCAAAATTGTGCAAGTTAGTTCATCGTCTGTTGCTCTATATAATATCCACTAATGTTGCTATTTTTCTGAATCCTGAACATGTCTTTGTATGTTTGTTACTCAAAAACTAATGGTAACATAATGCTTCTCTGTTTCGTGACAGTTTATGGGACCTCGTGCACATGATAAGAAGCTGAAACATGCCTCCTGCTAGCGTCATGACAAGGCTGATACTGATCATGGTTTGGAGAAAACTTATCAAGGACCCTAACACATACTCAAGTCTTATTGGTTTTTGCCGGTTCATTGCCCTGAACCTTCCGCTCTGAACCTGCCTATGATATTCAGGTACACCTTTGCTAATATGTACTGAATTTGTCTTCTATCCTCGTCATATAATCCAAAATTTCAAGGCTAACAAACACTAGTACAAATATGCATAATTGCGGACTGTCCCAGTGTCCAGTAGTGAACTCTGTAACATTCTTTGTTTCTTTTTGAAATAAGTAAGACTTTTTCAATTGTTTTCCATGTCCAATTCTTAGTAATATAAGTTCTTTTGATGGTTAGCTTTCAACTATTCTTTTTAATTGGTTTACTAGTAGAATTTGGATGGGTTTTTCTTTGGAAAGTTAGGGTCTGAGTTTGTTTGTTCAGCGTTCCTATGGGGCTTTGTTGTAGTTTGCAGTAGCTTTTTCATATATTGATGTTCTTGGAAATCTGATGCAAGTATGGGATTTGATTCAAAATTTATGGCATTCACTTTGGTATGTTGCTTGTAAGAGTTTGTGGTACTTCTTCTTAGATGTTAGCTGCCACTGAATCGATCTATTTCTTAGAGTCGTGAGACTGCATACTAAATTGGTATGGGACTTGTCTTTTTATGTGACTTGGATAACCAATCCTAAAATCTGAATCTATGTAGATTCAGAGTTGGACTAAAGCGTAAGTTGTAATTTTGAACTTACGTCTCTTGGAGATTATGTTGCTGTAATAAAGAATGGAAGAAGCATATACAATACTAATGGAAGGCTTTTTATGCTGTGAATATGTGCTCTTTGCAGATGTTAACTGTTTTGTTGTAATTCGAGTCCTTATGATTTCTTGTTTCTTTATGATAAGCTTTCTTCTTAATTCCGGATGTTGCTCTAACTTTTTTCCTTCAAATTTTTTATTTACAGCTTGATAGCTATGATATCGGAAGAGGGAAAGAGAACTAAAAGTATACCTGATACTCTGATGGCATCGCCAGTAAAATATTGTTAGTGTAATATGCAAGATTGTTAGTTAATTTGTATAATTTTTCTAATAATACCCTGTAGCATTGCCCATTAAATAATGTCAAAGGCTAATACGTGAAATAGGATTTGATAACTTGAGAGGTTAGAGGTATTGAAGGATACTTCCCAAACTGTATGTATCATGTTTCCTTTGATGCAGCTTCAACAGATATTTTCTAGATCTATATACCTCTTTCTTACGCAAGTCATGGAAGTAGAATGCTCTGGAATGTTCCCTTTTATTGATATCATTTTATTTTAATTTTTGTAGACAATTTTATTGTTGAAATTGAATGTTAATTTGTATATTGTTAGTGTGAGGGAAAATATAACTAAGACTTTCATATTTTGTTTATTTTAATCTACATTATATAGTACAGATTAAATAAATAAATTGTGGAGGTCTTTTTTTTAAAAAAAAACAAAAAGTCATTTGCCACGCACATTTAGCTAATGTGCGAGGCAAATGACTTTTCAGCATGGCGCCAAAAACGTCATTTGCGTCGCACATTTAGCTAATGTGCGACGCAAATGACTTTCAACATGGCGCAAGAAAAGTCATTTGCATCGCACATTAAGCTAATGTGCGAGGCAAATGACTTTTCAACATGGTGCCTGAAAAGTCATTTGCGTCGCACATTTGCTTAATGTGCGACGCAAATGAGGGTCATTTGCGTCGCACATATGTGCGATGCAAATGACTTTTAGTCATTTGCGTCGAGAGCTTTTGCCACGCACAATGTGTGACGCAAATGCACTTAAATGTGCGATGCAAATGAGCCTTTTTCCACTAGTGTAGCAATTCTGATTATGTTAGCGACCGTACTACATATGTTGAATCGAGAGTGTTAAGACCCGACCGTAGGATTAATTCGTGCTCTAGATACTTTGAATACTTGAATTGTTGATGATGTTTTGATTGATTTTAAACTATGAACATGGTGAACCATTGCCCTAGATCTTTTAGTTTATTTTCCTATTTATTTTAGTTTAAACATTCAATCCTAAATTTGTGACATTGTTAGTTTCGCCATACCTTGAAAGCTATATTTAAATAGCCATCTCTCTGTGGATTCGACCCTACTTACCCTACTACATTGTTAGGAGGTTTCGTTAGGGTTTTATTTTTGACGGGTGTACGACAACCTATCAGCGACAAGCTTTCACATCCGCCTAAGGGAAGTGTGTGTCGGAAGACGGCCTCCATACTTGACTTCGGGAATGTCAAGTAAATGCCAAGTTTCGGTAGGCGCGGAAATGGTCACACACTTTGGTCGGGAACCGTATGGAGAGCCACCATTTCGTTGCCCCGGGGGCTAGCCTGAATGTAGAACACATCCGTTTGGGCAAAGGTAGAAATTCATTTTGCACAATATGGTTTTCAAAAAATGCATGAAATGCGTAGAAATTGAAATTGAAATCGTACTTGAATTTGTATTTGTAAGGCTCGTTTTTCGGCACTCGTTCACGAGGCTTGGGAGCGTCCTTCCAGATGCAAAAATAGACTAACTCCCAACACGAAAAGTTGAGCAAAAGTGGGCGACAAGCCACTGTGAGCCACTGTCCTGGATGCAGGCAGTGGCGTTGGGCGCAGGGGCTGCGCCTGGCGCCAATGCTGGCATCCAGTACTTCGGCAGATCAGTGGCCGGTTGCTTGAAATTTGCTCGCATTTTCGAATTGAAACTAGAAAATTCCCCAGTGGAGTCGCCAGAATTGTAGGGGGTGTTTTTTTCCGTTCCTTACAAGGGGGGTGTTGGCTGGCTCGTTTAGAGAATCGTTTGCATTTTTGCACCTCGAAGGAGTCGCCACCAAACTTTATTTTAGGTCTTGTTTGGAAAGACCGCAAATGACTCTATTTTTGGATAAGGCCTTGAATCCTTGAAACGGATGGGTGAGATCCGGGCTCGGGAACGAAAATGCTTATTTGGCGAGCTTTAGAAATATTCAAGTACGTTAGCACAACATTAACTCGAAAATCAACCCTAGATTAGACTATGTGGGTTTGAATTTTAGAGCAAAATAGAATTTCTAATTGTACGGTGGTCACTTTGCTTTAAAGATTGATTTAAGGAACCTAAGGCCGATTTGTCCAAAAATATCTTCATTAAGCGTGATGTAACCTTTTGTATTTTGTTGTATTTAGCATGTTGGTGATGAAAGGAATAAAGCACATAAAGCAACATCACAATACTAAATAAAGTGCGGAATTAGTAAATACAAGACCCCCTAGAAAAGGACTAGGGAGTAGGTCCACATTGCCTAGAAATGGACTAGGCAAGTAAAGGTGCGGAATTGAAAGTGCGGAATTGAAATTGCAGTATTGAAATTGCGATATTGAAAGTGCGATATTGAAAGTGCGATATTGAAAGGTGCGATATTGAAATTGCAATATTGAAAGGTACATAATTGAAATTTGTACTTGGGCACATGAGATTCGAACGCCAAGTGGGTCCTTAAAAATAAGTGCGCCCGACACGAATTCAAAGCCGAAAATCTCAACTTGGGAGAGGTTGCTCAACCCAAATATCCTAGATTTTGCATATTAAACTTGAAATTGAAACCTTGAATATTGAAATGTTTAAACTTGAAATGATTGAAATTTGAACATGAAATGATCCTAGTTTAGGAAAATAACTATGAATAACCCTAAACATGGCAAGATCTTTGAAAATTGAAGACTTGAACTTGTATATTGAAAATGGAGTTTTGAATCTCAAAGACTAAACCTTTAAATGTTAAAAGGTGTTTATCTTTGATTACCCCATGTTTGATGGTGATTCTAGCCCAAGAGATGATTGTAAACAACTTGGACATCCTTGAATCTTTGAAAATTGTATTTTGTATTTTGAAAAACTTTGTATTTTTGGAAAAACATGTGTGATTGTTGCAAGTGGTGTTTTTTATTGATTAAAAAACACCAACTTGCTAATCATTTAGAAATAAAAGCAACATAGTAAATTAGAATGGGATTCGGATTTACCTAGTTAGATTTACGCAAGAGCTCCCAATTGCTTTGTATTTTAGGAATTTTGTATGTGTTTTTGAGGAGTTTTGAGTTGTATTTTGAGTTGTATTTTGAGACGTAATGTCGAAATTACGACGTTGTATTGTTGTGCTCCCTTTTTTCGATGGAAATGAGGGGTATTTATAGGAGGGAATGGTGCAAAACGCCGGCACACGCCAGCGCCTGACGCCAGGCCAGCGTTGTGCGCTACTGACGTGGCTTGAATGCCGCCAAAACAAGGACGGGGAATCGTCCTTGTTTCGTCTTGTAGCGTTGTACCTGTTGTACGAATAGTACTAGGTTTGGCGTTTTGTATTTGCTTGGAGGTTAAGGCATCGTTTAGCGTCTAAAAACAAGCCTTTCTTCGGGTTTTTGAATTCCGGTTTTACGGGACGGGCCCGGCATGCTCGGTTTTGTGGGTCGGCGCCCGAATTTGACTTGCCTTATATGATTTTGAGTGGAAAAGGCCTAGTAAAACCAATGGGATGGTCTACTAGTTGAGATTGTACTTGGATTTTGAAATTGGATTTTAGAAGTTGTATTTTGTACCGAGTTCCGGGAGGGGAACGGTCTCGGGGGTTGGATTTTGGACCTTGGATTTTGGAGGTGTTCTTAGCAATTGGGATTTCCGCCTGGAGTTACTCCAATCACCTAACAAGGATAATGGTATCGTCATCATCCCAAAGGGGAGACACAAATTAGGTGTCTACAACAGCGATTCGATCCGACATGAACCTGGAAACTTAAATCGACGACATAATCTCGACAAGTATTATCTAATGCTCTCATTGCCAATGGCCAATCCTAACGCTCCGCTGTGTTGACAGTATAACGCCTACCTAGCATATGACGGGTTCGACAAAAGGAATGCAAGATGACAAGGATCGTGCTTGGAAAAATAAAATGCAAGGAATACACACAGACAAGATGAACAAGAACTTCTCTTTATTTCAGAAACAAAGTCACATGCTACATTTGCAAACATTTCCATTTACTTGTACACAACAAAATTACAAAGTACAAATTACGAATTACACTTTACATCTTACATATTACAAATTAGGCCATACAAAATGCCCGGGAATCAGATTACATATTACATTGTACATCTTACACATTACACATTACACATTCAGAAATACAGTATCATAATTTTCTTACATCCTATACTTTGCAGCCTAACGTATTTGTCTGACAGGAGAACATCTGCCGATTTGAAGACGTCAGGCCACCAGATCAAAGCAAGGTACGATGCCCAGTTAAAAAAAAAAAAAAAAAAAAAAAAAAAAAAAAAAAAAAGACCAAACACCCAACAACACGCAAAACAATTCCAAATGCACCACACAACAACCAAATAATAGAAATCCACAAGAGTTTAACACAAAAACCAACCACATACTACCGCCCTCAAGCGAAACACAGCCACAATATTTTTTTACCACAAATGGGCCATCCAAAACACAAAAAACTGTTTTCAAAGTATCACCTACTAATTACTTATATTTTTTCAAAGAGGGGTGGGAAAGGACTACTCTAGAGGGTCCGCCTGGCCTGCATTCTCCCCTTGCTCGAAATTGCCTGGTGCCGCCTCGACCTCGTCGTTGGGGCTGGTTGCAGTTGCACCCTCCTCAACGTCTTCCTTGTCACTCTCGGCACTAGGGGGGACATACTCCTCAGGGAATTTAATATTGAACCGGGCAATGTCTTCCTTTAGAGTCTATTACGTGTGCTTGACCTCCAAGAAATCCCCCATCTTCCCACCTTGGGTCTTCCAGGTGTAGTAGCCGGCGCATTCATAAATCCTTGCCTTGACCTTGGCCAAGGACGCCTTCAGCTCGTCGACCTCAGCTGTCAGCGCCTCTTTGTCAGCAGTCAGAGCCGCAACTTCAGCAACCGACTTCACCTGCTCTGCCTCCAGCACATCAGCTTTGGCCTTCGCCTCCTTTGCAACACCATCCAGATGCCGAGCCTCTTTTTTCGCCGTCTTCATGTCACCTTTCATTTTTACTAACTTGTCTTCTAGGGGCATGACATGATGGCGAGTTGATAAAGCAGATTGCAAGGCCTATTGTAAAAAAGTATCCAGAATGTTACGAGACTAAGGGGGCAAAGCTACAGTTAAATAAACACAAGTAAAGTGAATTACCTTCCAGGCGTCCGAGACGCTCTCCATAGTTGCGGCAACTGGGGACAAGGCCACCTAGCATTCACGGCTTGCCGGCACCCACAAGCGGTCGACCTCCTGCCACAGCTGGTAAGACGGGGCGTCGACCGACCCATAGTCCTCCGGGAATTCAACCGTCAGCTTTCTCTTCCGAGATGGTGGAGGGACTTTGAACTCAGCAGCCATGGACGTACCCATCTCGCCGGTCACACTTGCATCATGGAAAGTCTTTGGCGACTTCCGAGGAGACACCACTGTAATAGGCTTGGGTAGGGCAACACTCCCCAACGACTCCAACCTCCTCATCAGCAGGGCCTCCGCAGATGGAGCCTTACCAAATCGGGTCGACATACCAGTTCCTACAATAAGATGTGGCATAGACGACTTAGTCTCGTCGCCACAATATGTTTTTTTTTTTGCAAAACCAACTTGCAACTTACATTAACCCGTTTACCTGTTGAAGTTGACATGTCTTCAGGTTCATAATGCTTTTCCTCTTGTGATATTTCCTCACGTTCGAGCCTTGCCCCACGGAATGCTCTATCCTTCAGCGGCACCCCCAGAATGACGGCAGTCTTTTCAATAGCTTCGGCACCGACCCCAACCAAGTTGAAGAACGCCCCTGCAAAACCAAAAAAGTGAGAAAAAGTCAATTACAAAAAAGAATCCCAAACACAAAAGTAAACAAAAATACCTATATCTTTCCATTCCCTGTTCAATAAATCAGAGTCGGTCCCCAAACTCGCCAACTCTACAAAGAAAAACCGGCCCATCCACCCTTTGTCGTTCGATTGATCCAAACCTAAAAGATCCTCGTTGTCGTCCTTCACATACAACACATATCTGCCGTTACCGTAGTTTTGGACCTTGTAAGTGTATACTAGGTCCTCCACTCAGAATTCCATCCCCAATTTCCCAACCAATTGTTTGACAAGATGCATGACTCGCCAGACCTGCGGCATCAAATGCGTCGGCGGCACTCCTAGGGTTTTCAAGACGCCCCTTACCAGCGGCGTAAACGGGTAGATGTACTCGATTTTAAAAGGATACTCATAAAAGCAGATCCAGTCGTCCGATGTCCAATCGGCCCGTTCATCGGGCAGCGGCAAGCGAATCACCGCCGACGGTGGGAAGCCACACTCAGCCTTCAGCGCCGCCGCGTCTTGGTTTCCCCAGGTCGTCGCCCGAGCATTCTTTTTATCCAGGATATTGCTCGGACGGAACAACGGTCCGTCGTCCAGATCGCACTCAATTACAACCTTCTTGTTCATTGCTCGGGTCAATTTGATCCCCATTCTTTGTGACATGGAGGATGAATAACCAAAAAAAAGAAGAAGAAAGGGGTGGTTACCTGAATTCTGGAGAGAGAGGAACTCCGGGTTTGTGCAGTTGAGAAGAGAGAGAGAGAGAGAGAGATAGATAGAGAGAGAGAGAGAGAGAGGGAGGGAGGAAGCGTGAGGAAGTGAAGGCATGTATTTATTGAAGTGGCTGGCGGTTTGCTTCTCAAGACCATCATTATAATTCCACCGGTCATTGCTAGAGCAGGAGGTTATTTCCTGCCTTTTTTCGAAAATAAAAACCCATTTTTCTTTCTAACTTCTCGGAAGAAATTCAACATGGATTTAGGGACAATTGTTAGGGGGGAAAATATCCTCCCAAGTGACGTGGCTTAAATGTGCCACCATGAGGTATACGTGGCAGCTAGCAAGGCATGAAGGGTGACTAACCAACTCGCCTACAACGGCTATGTAAGATGGCAGCGGTTACAGCAATAATTAATAGGAAGCTTAAGTTAAGGGAGGGATCATTAATAGGCTTAATTATGTCGCCCTTTTGTACGTTACATCTTAATGTAAGGCTATATAAAGCCTCGAATGGTCTTCTTGTAACACATAACACTTGCTTGCTAATAATACACTCTTTATTCTTAATCATATTACTCTTATCATCTCGTTATGATCTTGCTTGAACGATTGTTAGCACCACCCTACACAAGTTTGACTCTAAGTAGAATTTGTCCAAAACAGCTTCCCAGTCACTTTGTTCAGCTTGTGATGACATGCATATCTAGTACTCAATGTTCCATATTGATCAATGGAGTTCTTTCTCCCCTTATCCATCCAAAGAGGGGTTTGAGACAGGGAGACCCCCTCTCACCTCTACTTTTTACTCTTTGTATGGAGTGCTTTTCTAGAACAACGAAACTTGTAGCTTTTGATCCTCTCTTTACGTTTCATTCCAGATGCAGAACAATGGCACTGAATCAACTTTGTTTTCCTAGAGACTTACTGCTATTTTGCAATGGTGACGCCACTTCTGTGCAACCCATGTTGAAAGGGTTGAAGTTGTTTTCTAACACCACATGACTACAGGTTAACCCTAGTTAATCCTCTATCTACAGTTATGAGATTGACTCCCAAACTAGAGCTGAAATTGTTTCTCTGTTTAGGTTTACCTTTGATTCTCTTCCTTTCAAATACCTTGGGATTCCTATTAGTTTCAGGAAGATCAAATTTGTTGACTGGAATCTTCTGGTGGAGAAGATGATTGCTATAATCAAGGTCTGGAGTTCCAGACACGTCCTTTGCATAAAGTATACAATTAATCAATTCAGTTTTCATGAGCATTAGCATCTACTGGGGGGAAAATATTCCTTATTCCTATTTTTGTCATTAAAAAAATCAATATTTTGTGTAGATCTTATCTCTGGTATGGGGTATTGATAAGCGATTTTCATGTCATTAAACAATAACCGCTTGATCAAACAAAATTTATAGAATCCTAAACCGACGAACTATATTAGCTGTAGTGGCAAGTATAGGGATCGTCCCAAGAGAATGGTATGGAATTGAGTTTAGCAAACTAAGGCACAAGCTAGTTAGAACGAGAGAGATGAGATTCGCTATCAAGCTAACAAGATTAATAACTATTGAATGAAAGATCAATTAGGAAATCACTATAGAGATTGGTTGTTGGCTTTGTAATCTGTCTAGTTTATTAGATTCAATGTGTCAAATTTGTTGTTTGTTCAGTGCTGCCTTAGAGGATGCTCCTCTAAACTTGTTCCTGTCTAGGTTGTAAAATAGTTTTTTGCACTACAATATTTATCTCTTTTGCTTGTGAAAAAAAAAGTGTAAACAATATTACGACTGGTAAGAGTAATTTTTATAATGAACTTACTTTAGTAAAACATATAGATGAATTTATATAGAGGTTTTTGTGGGTTTAATATGCAAATGTTCCAAGCACACCCCAAAATAGCAAAACTAATGTAGTCTACTAGTCTAGCCAAGGTTGTTAATGAACTTATGTTATTTTTTTCTTTTTTCTACTACGAGGAGTTCCCACCGTTTTCGGTGAGTGGACAAATCCCCCGCGGGAGTTTGCATGAGTACCTCGTTAGGCGATATCCCTTCTAGTTGACGTTTTTTCCATTCCCAAGGCTTGAACCCGAGACCTTGATGAAGGAGCAAAAGGCCCTTAACCACTCATGTTAACCTCAATTGATAACTTAGGTTGTTTCTCACTGCCAACATACTCCACATCCTCATAAAATCCTTGGATGCGTATGATGGAGGGCACCCCATCACCTAGTCAATGTTATTTATTAAACAAAAGAAATAAACAGAAAAAATTGTTGAAAAATAATGAAAAGGGTTCTTCAAATAAGATTACAAATAATAATAAAAAAAATTAAAAAAAGGAGAGGTTACACACATCTTTATCTTCTTTTTTTTTGACATGGGACTAAAAATACAAGAAAGTAAAAAGTTAAAAATCAACCAGTTGGCCCAACACCCCCTGGTGGAATAAAGCATTTTCCATTCCTTGTTGCCCTCTTGGCCAGATTATGCGCTGAATAAATCTGGTCTCGACGCACTTTGTTGATGATGCAATTTCTGAACTCCTTTCCAGTACTCCAAATAGCTTCAATCGTCCATGTAATCTGAACATTTGGCTTAACCTGTCTTTGAAGGTAGAAAACCAAAGTGGCTGAATCCGTAAAAACAGCAATGTCTTCATATGAAGAGTGACGTGCCCATTGTAATGCTCGCAAGCAAGCCATTGCCTTAACATGGAGTGCCGAATGTCCTAGACCGTAATCACAACCCCTATGAAATTCAGCATCATTCCGTTCTTCAAGGATCCAACCCATTCCAGCACTTAAAGTCCCTTTATTCCATGCCCCATCTATTTGAACTACCCTAGTTGGCATAGGTAAGATTTCCAACCCTATGTTTGCAAAGAAAAAACCCGGTGGAAACATAGGCATCTGTTCTGGAGGGTGGAGAAAACCTAGATTTG
The DNA here is from genome assembly GCF_020520425.1 of Spinacia oleracea. NCBI lineage: Eukaryota > Viridiplantae > Streptophyta > Magnoliopsida > Caryophyllales > Amaranthaceae > Spinacia > Spinacia oleracea. Next base: position 143,933,141 of record NC_079489.1, read on the forward strand.
CACCTTATTCTCCCTTGTAAACTTTATGTTACTTCATTGCCAGCTGAAATTGAATTTGTACCGTAGAAACATCCCCAATTTGTGAACGGAAAATCCTTAAATTCCTTGTTACCCAAATTGCCCACAATATAGCAATAAAAGTGACTATCCTGTCACTCAACTTGCCATCCAAGCTAATAAAAAGCTGGATATAGTAAAGAATTCAATCTTGAAAAGAAAGATTCTCATTAAAGTTTGAGAGTATTTCAAGCATATTGCTCCTCCACACATCTTGAGCTAAAGTACACAGTCGGAAAATGTGTTGCGCGTCTTCACAATGCTCCCCACAAGAATCACAAGTGTTATCCAAAATAATTATGCGTCGTTCTAAGGATGTTTTAACTGGTATTCCATCAACCATCAGCTTCCAAATAAATAATTTCCATTTTGGTAGGATTTTAAGTGCCCAGAGTAACTTAAAGAATAGGATAAATCTATTGCAATGAAGATCACTCAGTGGTTGTTGATTTTTGTCCTACTCTCATAGAAAAGCGTAACCAGTTTTGATCGAAAAATTACCTGTGGTATGGTGTTATAAAGTGATTTGTCCCTTGCCTATAGGCCCTTCATTCAAGCTTTTATTCTCCAGTTGATTTAGTCTGTGTTTTTGGACTGTATTAATCTGAACTTAACAAATAAATAATAAATAATATGGAGTAAGACTTCATTATGGGTGTTGCTAAATGCAGAAAATAATATCTTTATACAAAACTTAAAATGACAAAACTACACAAAACAGAAAAAATTACTCAAGGCTTCCATGTCAACCGTTTTCTTTTACAACATGGTCGACCATTATACAAGCAGTAGTCAATTATCGCATACTCTCATTATCCATTTTCTTGTTCATAACTGAATAACTCCTAAATAAATTGTCATATTTGATGACAAATCTAACAATCCAACCAACCATTTTTTGTCTTTTTATCCATAACTAATCAACTAATTTTATCAAATTTATAACTTCTTCCTTCACAACCACAATTACGGAACTTATCTTATGAAATCTAATCTAAATTTGAATAACATTTGTGAAGTTTGTTGCCCTTGTTTAAACGAAAAGAAAATAATACGGAATAGTACTTTTTGAGTTTCAATGAATGAAAAAATTGTCATGGAGCATAACTAGAGATAGTTGAATTGTGCAAAAATGGGGGCTGAATAGTATAAAACTAGAGACGAGGAAGGTGAACGAAAGAGGATGGTTTTAAAAATAAAATAAAAACCGGGGGTAGAATAGACCTTTCAAGTTTTGTATAAAGAAATTATTTTCTACATTTAGAAATTATGTAAATTAATATATAATATGGAGTAATTAATAAATAATAATATTCATTCTAATATATAAACGGAAATGTTTGGGCAAATTCCACTTAGAGCCGAACTTGCCTTGAGGATGGTGCTAACAATCGATTGAGCAAGATAATTTAGGGTAACGAGAGTAAGTCGTAAAAGCATGAAATGAAAATATTATTATTGGTCAGAATTTTGTATCCCTAAACTGATTTAGCTAAGCCATTTTATAGGCTTTACATGATAAAATTACACCTACAAAGTCCAAAATTACGGGGCTGGTTGGTACTTGCTGCATGTAAAAGATGACAGAGAGGCTCTCCTGGGTCTGGACAAGTCGAACGACCGCGAGTGGATGGGTCGTTTCTTCTTTGTGGAGTTGGCTAGTCTAGGACCCGACTCCGAATTCTTGACGGGGAAGTGGATGGCTAGAGGTATAATTTGTTTCGTTTTGTGTTTTTGGGATTGTTGATTTGACTTTGTCTCACTTGTTTGTTTTTGTAGGGGCATCATTCGACACTGTCGGAGTCGGCGCTGAGGCTGTGGAAAAGACTGGTGTGCTTTTGGGGATTCCTTTAAAGGGCAGGGGTTTTTGTGGCATAAGGTTTGAACGCGAAGAACTTTCTCAGGGAGAGGAAAAATCCAAACCTGCAAACATGTCGACCTCAACAGGTAAAAATGGGTTAGGGTTAGTTTACAAGCTGGGTTCGTTGCCCATAAAAAATAATTACAAGTTTGTTTTGACGAAACTAAGTCGTCTATGATGTTGTGCAGGAACTGGTCCGTCGACACGCTCTGGTAAGGCCCCTTCTGCGGAGGCGTTACTGAGAAAAAGGATGGAGACACTAGGGAGTGTATCTCTGCCTAATCCCATCACTGTGGTGTCGCCTCGGAAGCCGCCAAAGGCTTCTCAAGATGCTACTGTGACTGGGGAGACAGGAGCGTCTTCTGCTGCAGAATTCAAATTGTCGCCTCCATCTCGGAAGAGGAAGCTCACTGTTGAGTTCCCCGACGACTTCGGGTCGGCTGACGCTCCTTTGCACCAGCTGTGGCCAGAAGTTGACCGCTTGTGGATGCCGTCCAGCCGTGATCGTCAAGAGACTCTCTCCCCAGTTGCTGCAAATGTTGAGAGCGTCTCGGATGCTTGGAAGGTATGTTTTGCTTTAGTGCCTTAGCTTTTATTAATATGTGTCGTCTTTATGTCGTCGTTTGGTGACTGGAATGCCTTCTTCTTTCTTTTTTTCCTTGTCGACATAGGCCCTGCAATCTTCTTTGGCTACTTGCCATCATGTCATAACATTAGAAGGTCAGTTAGTAAAAATGAAGAATGACATGAAAAAAGCTAAGCAGGAGATCGGTCGACTTGGTGGCATAGCCAAGGAGGCGAAGACTAAGTTTGAGATGCTAGAGGCAGAGCAGGCAAAGGGGGTTGCTGAGATTGCTGCGCTGAATGCCGAGAAGGAGGCGCTGGCTGTTGAGGTTGACGAGCTGAAGACGTCCCTTACCAAAGTCAAGGCGAGAATTTTCGAGTGTGCTGGTTATTACACTTGGAAAATGCGGGCTGAGATGATGGAGGACTTCAAGGCGGGCAGACATGCGAACTGGACTCCAGAGGAAGATATTGCTCAATTCAACGTTGCATTCCCCGACGAGTATGTCCCCCCTAGTGTCGTTAGCAATGAAGAGAACATTGAGGAGGGTGCAACTTCAATCAGCCCCAATTTCGAGACGATGGCGGCACCAGGCGATGGCAAACAAGGGGAGAATGCAGATCCAGCAGACCTCAGCAGTAGTTCTTTCCCCACCCCCTTCAAAAAAAGATTTAAAATTTAATGGTTACTTTGTTTTAAACAATGGTTTTTGTGGTTTGCCTTTGATGAGGTCGAAAAATATGGTGGATGTGTTTCGTCTTTATGGCGGCAGCTTTTTGTGTTTTGGTCTTGTCCAAGGGGACAAGTCATGTAAATATTTGTGGAGAACTTTAATTTTTATGTTTGGTTTGTGTGAACTGCTTGTGTTTGGAAAAAATTGCTTGGATTTGTGTTTGTTTTGTCGTGTAGGGAATTTTTGGTGTGCGTACCTCATATCTGACTTTGGCGACGCCTCCAGCTTGTCAGGAGTGATGCTGCAAAGTAAGAGATGTGAACTGAAAATAATGTAGATCTGTATTCCAGTGTGTATGTAATGTACAATGTAGTGTGTCAGGCGTTTTCGTATGGCCTAAATTGTAGTTTTGTAATTTGTAAAGTTTGTAATATGTAATTCGTACAAGTATGTTTGTAACTTTTGAAAAATATGAAATAAAATGACAAAGCTTTCCCGTATTTGTTTTCTCGAAGATATGTCGTTGTGTTGAGTATGACTTTCCTCAATCTGTTTCCTTGTGTTGCATTTTAATTTATCCAATATGTCCTCTTCTTGTAGAATCCGTCATCATGTGGGCATCATACTGTCAACATAGCAGAGCGTGAGGATTGGCCGTTGGTGCAGCCAACGGCCCTTCGATGCTTAAGTCAGTATAGAGCGACATGAAATAGAACGAAGTTACGACAAGAAGAGGAAAAGAAAGTACTAGACGAGGTCGTGTCGTATATATGTGTGTTGTTCCTTAGAGATGTTTGTTCGTACCCGCTTCAAGTTGTGATCTGCAAAACGAGATGATGGCGTCAAGGTTGGCTGTTGGTGTGGCCAACGGCCCTCCGATGCCTAAGCCAGTAATGACAATGAAGAAAAAAATCGAAAGTAAAGTAAGAGAAAGACAAAGATAGGGGAGTTAGCTGTACTTGTTGTCGTCAAAGTTGCGTCCTGTCGTGATTGTACCCGAGATCGTCTCGGACCGAGAATGTGTCATGTTGTCCCCAGTTTGGGGGTGTCGACATGATGTCGGTAGATACCGGTCTTCCTGTATGTTAGAAAAACTAAAAAGAGTGGATTTAGAAAGTGTTTAGAAATGATACAACTTCAAGTGTGTCGCGTTCCAGCTCCTTAGGAAGGGATTTCCGTCTTTGTCGACCAATTCGTATGCACCATGACCTGTTCGTCTTACGATCTGATAGGGCCCTTCCCAAGTTCGGGCCAGTTTCCCATGTCGAGGATCCTTCTTGTTTGGAAAGACTTTGCGCATAACCCAATCTCTTTGTCGGAAAACTCGAGCTCGTACGTTCTTATTGTAACTGTTCGCCACTTCTTGTTGGTAGGATACCATCCTGACTAGTGCTGCTTCCCTGAGTTCGTCGACGGTGTCGATGTCGTATAACAAGACTGAGTCGTTCATCCCTGGTGACATGAAGCCGCTTCTTGCTGTGGGGAGTTCGACTTCGGGAGGAATGACCGCCTCACATCCGAAGACCAGAGAGAATGGAGTATGGTTGGTTGTTGTCTTGGATGTCGTCATGTTGGCCCAACAAATCATAGGTAGTTCGTCTGCCCATCTTCCTTTGGCGTCATCGAGACGTTTCTTGAGGTTGTTGATGATGATCTTGTTACTTGATTCGGCCTGTCCATTGGCCTGAGGATACCTTGGTGCTAATGACAATCCCAAGATCAAGGCTTCGTACTCCGCCTCGTTGTTGGTAGCTTTGAACTTGCAACAGACAGATTGTACTATGGTGTCCTTTTGTGGCGACTTTAGCACAATACCTAGACCTGTCCCCCGTATGTTGGAGGAGCCGTCAGTGTATAGAGTCCATGTTGATGAGAGTCCATCATCGGTTAGCATGTTGACTTCCTTGTCGACTTCATGTTGGATACTTGGGCTGAAGTCAGCCACAAAATCTGCTAGAGCCTGCGACTTGATGGCTGTGCGAGGTTCATACCTGATGTCGTAGCAACCAAACTGTATTGCCCATTTGGACATCCTGCCAGATAACTCAGGTTTCCTCATGATTGACTTCATGGGATAGTTAGTTCTAACAGTTATAGGATGACATTCGAAATAAGGAAGTAATTTAGTAGATTCGGCAATTAATGCAAGTACAAGTTTTTCAAGATGTGAGTGCCTCGTTTCGGCACTAAGTAAAGACTTAATGACATAGTAGACGGGTAATTGTTTGCCGTCTTCTTCTCGTACTAAGACTGCACTAATGGTCGACTCTGTGACTGCAAGATACACCTGTAATTCTTCATTGTCCTTTGGTTTTGACAACAACAGGGGCTCCGACAGGTACTGTTTGAGTTGTTGCAGCGCATCTTCGTGTTGGTCGGTCCAACTGAACTTCTCTTTCTTCCTGAGGATGTCATAAAATAATTTGCACTTGTCTGACGACCTGGAGATGAAGAGGTTGAGGGAAGCTACTCGTCCTGCTAACTTTTGCACGTCCTTCTGACTTCGTGGCGACTGTAGGTTGATAATTGCTCGGACTGGTCAGGACTGGCTTCGATGCCTCTTTGGGTGACCATGTAGCCTAGGAACTTTCCAGAGGAGACTCCAAACGAGCACTTAGTTGGGTTGAGTTTCATGTTGTATTCTGGTAGGACGTCGAAGGCCCGCTGGAGATGTAAAATGTGATCTGGAGCTTTTTTGGATTTTACCAGCATGTCGTCAATGTAAACTTCCATGGTGTCTCCCAACTGTTTCCTAAACATCTTGTTGACAAGGCGTTGGTAGGTGGCACCGGCGTTCCTTAGGCAGAAAGGCATGACCTTATAACAATAAGTTCCGCGCTCCGTGATGAAGGCGGTCTTCTCTTGATCGTCTGGGTGCATCAGAATCTGGTCATACCCACTGAATGCGTCCATAAAAGTGAGCATTTCATGTCCAGCAGTAGCATCAACCATGGCGTCGATGTGGGGTAATGGGAAGGAATCTTTAGGGCATGCTTTGTTGATGTCGGTGAAGTCTATGCAAACACGCCATTACCCGTTCTTCTTTCTGACTACTACGACGTTGGCCAACCAATCTGGGTATTTGACTTCCCTGATCTTCCCGGTGTCTAGAAGCTGCTGGACCTCGTCGTTGATGATTTGGTTGCGTCTTGGGCGAACTTTCGTCGTTTTTGTTTGACGAGTTTTTGATGTGGGTCGACACTGAGCTTGTGAGTGATGACGTTTAGACTAATACCTAGCAAGTCTTCGTGGGACCATGCGAAACAATCTGCGTTGGCTTTGAGAAATGTTATAAGCTCCAACCTGATGATGTCAGGCACGTCGCATCCAATAAATGCGACTTGCTCTGGTTTGGCGGGATCCAAGATGACTTCGTCTAGTTGTTCAGACTTGGGCTCTTTGTAACCTGTCGGGTCGGAACTTGACTGTAGTTGCTATAATGAGCACTTGTTGGTGGCTGAGGCTTCAGAGCCGCTTTATAACACTCTTTGGATTCTTGCTGGATTCCTTTGATTTCCTAGACCCCCCATCGAGTCGGGAACTTGATGGTTTGGTGGTATGTTGATGGGATGGCCTTCATGTCGTGAATCCATGGCCTGCCCAAGATAATATTGTAAGATGAAGGACAATCAATAACACAAAATTTTACCTGTTAGTTGACCCCTTGGGCGTAAACGGGTAGAGTGACTTCTCCAAAGATGGTCTTTGCTTCACCGCTGAATCCTATCAATACTGTAATGTCTGGGTTAAGCCCCATTTCCATGAGGGCGTCGAGCATCATAACATTGGTGGAGCTGCCGTTGTTGACCAGGACTCGTTTGATCATACAGTTTCCAATGGGGATGGATATTACCAGACCGTCCTGATGTTTGTAATACCCCATATTTATAAACATATTTATTAGTCTTAATTTGAAATTTTGAGATTTCTTTTTTTATGAAACGAGTGAAACATATTTCGTTATAGTTATTCTTTCGGTTGTTTTAATTATATTGGAATTGGAATTAAAATGTTTTGGATTACGAATTATATTTAATTTCGGAAAATATAACGATTTGCTAGGTTATGGTTTTAAAACGACTTCATCATTTTATAAGCAAAAATTTTAATCATTTATATTCATTATTGATTTAAGTTTAACTAGTTTCTAAAACTATATTAATTTATAAAATTACGATTTTAAAACCGTAATGCTTTTATATAGGCAACTTATTTTCTAAAACGTATCAAGTTATTTATTAAACTATTTTCTAAAATATATTCATTGGGTCAATCGTTTCAACATTACATAGTCAAGCCCAAACCAATAAGCCATTCAAGCCCATCAAAATGCCATCCTAAATTTGAAATTCTAAACTCAAAAGAAAAAGGAAAATAAAAACCAACACCAACATCATCAACATCACGCATCATTCTTCACCACCATCACTAATCACCATGTTTTCATACATCCATGGAAGCTTCTTGAAAGTTGCAAATTCACTGCTCATCGTCTTCTATGTGTAACCCATCAATCCAAACACCATCACCAACCTTCTCCTCCACAAGAATCACCACCCAAATCATCCAATCAACATTGATTTTCAATCTGATTTCTCACATCTTTTCACCTATAAATAGAGCAAGGATTTACTCAATTCAATTCACAAATCAATTGCAAACTCATCCTCAAATTTCAGCAAGTTTCAATTCAAAAAAATAATTCAATTGAAGTTCACAAACAAACTCCCTGCTTCTCGTTGCTCCTGCCAACCACCACCGCGGCTCTGCCGCTGCGTCAACCACTACCACCCTGCTTCTTCGACCTCCTCCTCCTCCTTATGCCTTCTTCTCCCGCCAGTCCTCCTCCTCCCTCTGCCTGTGTTCCTCTTTCGCAGCCCCCCTTCTCTCTCCTCCCTCCTCGCGTCTGTCCACCGCAAACCACCACCGAAATCCGCAGCCACCACCCTCCTCGCCGTCTGCTTCACCGGTGCTGCCCTAGCCCGACCGGCGAACCAACCCCACGCAGCTCCTCCCTTCTCTTCTTCCTCTGCCTTATCGTACCTCTGCATTTGTGAAAGACCAATTTTGGTCTTTTATTGTTTTATGAACTATCAGTAAATTAAATACCCAAGTTGATGTTTGCTTGACCCATTAAGAGTAAGTTGGTCCATTCTCATTTTCTAAAGCCTTAATTATTTATTGTTATATTTTATTATCGTTTTTCGTTTCTATTTAGATTCTTAGCGTTTTAATTATTTTGTGGTGTTTTTAAGTTATTTTAATTATTTAATAAGGTCGTTGTTATTGAAATATAAATTCTAACGATGTTATTATTATTATTATTATTATTATTATTATTATTATTATTATTATTATTATTATTATTATTGTTGTTGTTATTATTATTATTATTATTTATTATTATTATTATTATTATTATTATTATTATTATTATTATTATTATTATTATTATCAAGAATATGACGTTTATTAATTTATAACTTTGAAAATTTAGAATATAAAAGTACTTCTTTTAATTATTTTATAATCCACGAATTACGGTTTTTTCAAAAAGTAAAAAGGATAATTTTATTTTATAAGTAGTTTTATTAATTCAATCGAGTTACTGATATTAATTATTTAATAACAAGAAGAAGCGGTCCTTGAAGCTCAAGAAGAACGGTCAATCGAAAGTAAGGAAAACGAGTGCTAATTGAGGTTTGAGGTAACATCTATTGCTAACACCCACAATCCCCTTCACAAATGCGTTTATGGAAATGATTTATGAATTTGAGAAATGCTTTATGATTTACAGCCATGTTTATGATATAATTCTTGATTGGATTGTGGGATGCCTTTTGATTTCAATAATGAATTTATTAAAGTATGAATAATTTTAATGAGCTTTACGAAGCATGATTTATGATTATGAAATGATATTCTGTCAACGCATGAACAAGAAATGAAACATGATAACGAAAAGCGAAAGACAAGGTTCTGGAAGTATTTGATCTGTTCTGTTCTGATTCTGATTCTGATTCTGATTCTGATTATGGTCGTGCACGTACCCTCGTACCCCGCTACCCCATGATGGGTAACATCTGTTTCTGTCTGATTATGATGGTACGATCTGGTGGGAGACGTCATACATTCTGTTCATACTTGCCAGTAACCATGAATGAATGTTTTAATAATATAATGGAAAACTATTATATTTTATCTTAATTGTTTATCTTGAATAGCAAAAGATTTTATGAAATGATTTGCAAAAAGGTTTTACAATATTCTACTCTCCTTCTGTTTGCAAATAAAATGAATTGAAATGAATTTACGTTGTTAGGCTAGTTGTTACTGGGCCTCGACTCATGATGTTGCTTTTGGTTTTAGGTACCGAAGAGGACAACGGGATGGATTAGTGTGAGGACGTATCACTTAAAGCAAGGTTACTCAGTTTAATAAGTGAGCTTCACTAGTTAATTATGTACTAAAACTCTATCTTTAATTCTAAAGATTATTATAGTTTGTATTATGACAATTAAGTTAATATCACGAGTCTTTTGTTTCATTAATCTTAGTTTAGATTAATATTGAATTAAGCGCCTTGTATCTCTCAATAGAGAGGTACGGCATTTGATGCACCGACTAAACTAGGATTCCGCTGCTAATTATAGATTAATTAACTTAATAAAATTTATTAGAAGTCGGGCCGTTACAGATTGGTATCAGAGCAAAGGTTCTGAGACCGAAAAATGAAGCCTTGTGGGCTTTATGGTAAGAAATGCACTTTAGGAATAAAATGAACTAAAATGTGTAATAGTAAAGAAATTAGAACAATTGAAGAATTTGAGGATTAAGATTGAAGAATGAGTTCTAATTGAAATTAGGATTTTTAATTAAATTTTTAAATGAGCGTGAGTGATAGGAACGGGGAAATGGGAACGTTTTTCTTAAATATTTTGTGATAGATTGCACATGAGGTTGCAAGTGATTATGTATTTATGAATGTCAAGTATGTAATTTCTTATATGAAGTACTTACATGTAGAGTATGGCTTTAATCGGAAATGACGCTGATAACATTGAACTCAATGACGGTAATGGAAACCGTGGACCTGAAATGACTCTTGAAGAAATAAGGGCAAGGCTTGATGAACTAAGGAACGATCCCATCTTTGGAGACGCCCAAGTAGAAAATCATAACAATAATCAAATAGAATTGTTAAAATTAATGATGATAGAAATTATACAAGGGAATCGCCAAAAGACGAGAGCTGAAGAAGAAGAATGCTCCAACATATTCAACAAGTTTGCCTCCCATAAGCCACCTACTTATGATGGGAAACCGGACCCAACGAAGTTTGAGGAATGGTTTAGCGACATGGAGAAGTTGTTCGACGCTACTCAATTTCCAGATAAGAATAAGGTGAACTTTGTCGTCTTTTATCTAAAAGGGAAAGCCGATATTTGGTGGAAGAGCGCAAAAGGAATGCAAAACGATCCTTAATTTGGTTGGGCTAAGCTCAAGATAGCCATGCGAAACCAATTTTACCCACAATCTCTGCAATTGCAAATGGAATCGGATTTCGTCCATCTTAAGCAACGACAAATGTCAGTCTTGGAGTATGCTGTGAAATTCAACAAGCTTTCCCGTTTTGCCCCAGATATGGTCTCCACTGATAGGCAAAAGATGAACCGCTTTGAAGGTGGATTAAATCTCGATCTCCGCGAGCGCCTATCTTCTTACCTGAGCAACTCTTATCAAGAGTTGTATGATAGAGCTATCAACGTGGAGAGAATGATGAAACTACGAGAAGAAATAATTGGAAATGCAAAGAGAAAAGGAAACACTCATGGAGGAAATTCAAGCCATGGGTCCTACAAGAAACCAAATGTTGGGAACTATGGAGGAAATAATCAACACTCTAACAGGCCTCAAGTGTGCAACAAATGCGGGAAACGTGGTAATTTTGAAAGGAATTGTCGCGTTGGTACTGGACAATGCGACAGATGTGGGAGAAAGGAACACCAAGTTAAGGATTGCCCCCGACCAGCACCCCAATACCCAAACGACAACAGGAATGGACAAAATGGCCCCAATCGCGTAAATGGTGGTAATTGAAACTTCAACCGTTATCCTCCGCGCAAACCTCCGCAAAATGGAAGGGTGTTTGTGATGCAGAAAGATGAAGTTGATGGAAATAATTATGTCATTACGGGTACTTTCCTTATCCATTATAATCCCGCCTATGTTCTTTTTTATTCTGGAGCTACACATTCATTTGTTTCTTCATCATTTGCTAAAAGCCTAAAATTGAAACCATGTTCTGAATTTCCTAGCATGTCTGTGACTATACCTTTGGGAAAATCTTTGTCTTGTAATGTCATGTATAAGGATTGTCCAATCACTATAGGAAGATGTGAATTCCCGAGTAACCTAGTCCAATTCGAACTAACTGACTTTGATGTGATTTCGGGAATGGATTGGTTGTCAAAGTATCATGCTGACATAAGTTGCCTTCACCATAGAGTAACCCTTAGAGGGTTAGATGGGAAAAAGGTGTCATACAGAAATAGGGTAGGTGAACCAAAAGTTAAGGTAATCTCTACCATGAAAGCCCTTAATCTACTTAAAACAGGTTGTTATGGATATCTTTGAAATGTTTTGGAGAGTAAAGAACCAAACTTGTTCGACATACCCGTAGTATGTGATTACCCTGACGTATTCCCCGAGGAAATACCTGGCATGCCCCCACAAAGAGAAATAGATTTTAACATCGACCTAATTCCAGGATCTGCCCCTGGCTCTAAAGCACCTTATAGAATGGCACCCGCAGAATTACAAGAGTTAAAGAAACAATTAGATGAACTATTACAAAAACGGTATATTCGACCTAGTGTTTCACCTTGGGGAGCACCTGTCCTGTTTGTAAGGAAAAAGGATGGAAGTTTGAGGTTATGTATAGACTACCGCGAGTTAAATAAGATTACTATCCAGAATCTATATCCCTTACCTCGTATTGATGATTTGTTCGACCAACTTCGAGGAGCAACCACTTTTTCAAAGATAGATTTGAGATCGGGATATCACCAACTTCGAATAAAATCCGAAGACATTCCTGTAACAGCCTTTAGAACCCGATATGGACACTATGAGTTTGTAGGTTTGTAGTCATGCCTTTTGGAATAACTAATGCCCCTGCTGTTTTCATGGACCTAATGAACCGAGTTTTCAATCCTTACCTGGACCAATTTTTCGTAGTCTTCACTGATGACATCTTGATATACTCCAAAAGTCCAAAGGAACACGAAGAACACTTGAGAAAAGTCCTTGAAGTTTTACGAGAGAATCAATTATATGCCAAGTTGCAAAAGTGTGAATTCTAGTTGAAAGAGGTATCGTTCTTAGGTCATATCATATCTGCTGAAGGAGTTTCGGTGGACCCTCAAAAAGTAAAAGCAATTGTTGAGTGGCCTAGACCTATTAATGTTCCCGAAGTAAGGAGTTTTATGGGTTTAGCTGGTTATTATAGAAGGTTCGTACAAGATTTCTCGAGAATAGCTCAACCAATCACCCGACTTGTGAAGAAGACCACTAAGTTTGAGTGGACCGAACAATGTGAGTCAGCCTTTCAAGAACTCAAGAACGCCTTACCACCGCCCCCGTCCTTACTCTTCCTTCGGGCCCTGAAGGTCTTGTTGTGTATAGTGATGCCTCCAAACTTGGGTTAGGATTTGTTTTGATGCAACACGGGAAGGTCATTTCTTATGCTTCTCGCCAAATTAAGGTTCACGAACAAAATTATCCAACCCATGACTTAGAGCTTGCAGCTGTAGTGTTTGCACTCAAAATCTGGAGACATTATTTGTATGGTGTTTCATGCCAAATCTTCACTGACCACAAAATCCTTAAATATATTTTCAATCAAAAAGAACTAAACCTAAGGCAACGAAGGTGGTTAGAACTTCTCAAAGATTACGATCTTGAAATATTGTATCATCCTGGGAAAGCCAACGTCGTGGCCAATGCCTTAAGTCAAAAACCGCGCGTCAACTCAATTTTAGAACTTCCCGAAACCATATCTAAAGACTTGAGAAGAATGGAAGTGAAGTTAATCCGAAATAAAGGAAGCGCATGCTTGAACATGATGGAAATAAGACCAACTTTACTGTACGAGATAAAGGAAGATCAAATTGGAGACTTGGAGTTGGAGAAAATAAGGAGCGATGTAGAGAAAGGAAAGTCACCTGGATTTGTCATCCAAGAAGATGGTACCTTAAGGTTTCAAGGACGACTATGCGTTCCAAGGAATGAAGTTTTGAAACGGAGAATTTTAAAAGAAGCTCATAACACTCCATATTCTGTTCGTCCTGGAGGAAGCAAATTATACAAGGATTTGTAGTCAACATTTTGGTGGAGTGATATGACGCAAGAAACTGCAGATTTCGTTGCAAAATGTTTAACATGTCAGAGGATCAAAATAGAGCACCAAAGACCAGCAGGATTATTGCAACCCTTGAACGTGCCAGAATGGAAATGGGACGCAATATCAATTGATTTTATCTCAAGATTTCCCCCATCCACAAAAGGAATGAATAGTATTTGGTTCATTGTGGATCGATTAACAAAATCAGCACATTTCTTAGCCGTTAAGACGAACTGGAAGTTAGATTAATTGGAAGAACTATATGTGAACAATATAGTACGCTTGCATGGTATGCCTAGCTCGATTGTTTCGGATCGCGATTCAAGATTTCAAGTTAAGTTTTGGAAAGAATTACAACATGCCCTTGGAACAAGGCTTGACTTTAGTACTGCATTCCATCCAACAAGTGGCAGTCAAACAGAAAGGACCAATCAAATTTTGGAAGACATGCTCAGGGCATGTGTTCTGGATTTCCAAGGAAGTTGGGAAAAGTTTCTTCCAATGATAGAGTTTTCGTATAACAACAGCTACCAAGCAACCATTGGAATGACCCCATACGAAGCGCTTTACGGGAGAAAGTGTAGAACACCTTTGTGTTGGAGTGATATTGATGAGGCCCGTATCATAGGACCTGACTTGATTCAGGAAGCAACTGATAAGATTCGATTAATTCAGACAAGAATGAAATCGGCACAGAGTAGACAAAAGAGTCATGCTGATCAACGAAGAAGGCCATTAGAATTCACCGTTGGTGACCATGTGTTTTTTAAAATATCGCCTACCAAGGGAGTAATGCGGTTTGGTCAGTTAGGGAAGTTATGTCCAAGGTACATTGGACCATACGAGATCTTGGATAGGTTTAACGAGGTAGCTTATCGACTCGCCTTACCGACATACCTGATAAGGTACACAATGTATTCCACGTGTCAATGTTACGAAAGTATGTCCCCGACCCAAATCATGTGGTTAGACACGAACCTCTGCAACTGCGAAACGATTTGAGTTATGAGGAGGAACCGATTGAGATACTCGATCATAGGGAAAAACAACTTCGAAACAAAGTAATTCGTATGGTTAAGGTATTATGGGCTAATCATACTTCTTCTGAGGCAACTTGGGAAGTCGAAGACCAAATATAATCAAAATACCCTCACCTTTTCTCATGAATGATAGGTATAATAAGCATTACTGTATGAACGACTTTGACTGAATATACTAAATTGTTTGTGCTTATGTATTGGAAATGAATATTTTAGAATTATAAACTAATCTGGTGCATTCTTATTGATGCAAGTTCTTCTGAGCTCCAAGTTTCGAGGACGAAACTTTTTCTAAGGGGGTAAGGATGTAATACCCCATATTTATAAACATATTTATTAGTCTTAATTTGAATATTTGAGATTTCGTTTTTTATAAAACGAGTGAAACAAATTTGGTTATAGTTATTCTTTCGGTTGTTTTAATTATATTGTAATTGAAATTAAAATGTTTTGGAATACGAATTATATTTAATTTCCTAAAATATAACGATTTGCTAAGTTATGGTTTTAAAGCGACTTCATCATTTTATAAGCGAAAATTTTAATCATTTATATTCATTATTGATTTAAGTTTAACTAGTTTCTAAAACTATATTAATTGATAAACTATATTAAAAGCACCAGATTAGTTTATAATTCTAAAATATTCATTTCCAATATAGTTTCTAAAATTATATTTAAATTCTAAAATATTCATTTCCAATATAGTTTCTAAATTTATATTTAAATTTAGATTAGTTTCTAAATTTATAAAAACTATATTAATTTATAAATTAATTTCGATCGAATTACTGATATTAATTATTTAATAACAAGAAGAAGCGATCCTTGAAGCTTAAGAAGAACGGTCAATCGAAAGTAAGGAAAACGAGTGCTAATTGAGGTTTGAGGTAACATCTATTGCTAACATCCACAATCCCCTTCGCAAATGCGTTTATGGAAATGATTTATGAATTTGAGAAATGCTTTATGATTTACAGCCATGTTTATGATATAATTCTTGATCGGATTGTGGGATGCCTTTTGATTTCAATAATGAATTTATTAAATTATGAATAATTTCAATGAACTTTATGAAGCATGATTTATGATTATGAAATGATATTCTGTCAACGCATGAACAAGAAATGAAACATGATAACGAAAAGCGAAAGACAAGGTTCTGACAGTATTTGATCTGTTCTGATTCTGATTCTGATTATGGTCGTGCACGTACCCTCGTACCCCGCTACCCCATGATAGGTAACGTTTGTGTCTGTCTGATTATGATGGTACGATCTGGTGGGAGACGTCCTACATTCTGTTCATACTTGCCAGTAACCATGAATGAATGTTTTAATAATATAATGGAAAACTATTATATTTTATCTTAATTTTTTATCTTGAATAGCAAAAGATTTTATGAAATGATTAGCAAAAAGGTTTTACAATATTCTACTCTCCTTCTGTTTGCAAATAAAATAAATTGAAATGAATTTACGTTCTTAGGGTAGTTGTTACTGGGCCTCGGCTCATGATGTTGCTTTTGGTTTTAGGTACCGAAGAGGACAACGGGATGGATTAGTGTGAGGACGTATCACTTAAAGCAATGTTACTCAGTTTAATAAGTGAGCTTCACTAGTTAATTATGTACTAAAACTCTAGCTTTAATTCTAAAGATTATTATGGTTTGTATTATGACAATTTAGTTAATATCACGAGTCTTTTGTTTCATTAATCTTAGTTTAGATTAATATTGAATTTTGCGCCTTGTATCTCTCAATAGAGAGGTACGGCATGTGACGCACCGACTAAACTAGGATTCCACTGCTAATTATAGATTAATTAACTTAATAAAATTGATTAGAAGTCGGGGCGTTACAATGTTTGTCGGAGATGTCACCTGCATCAGATTCGTCAAAAGATATGAGGGTTAGATATTTTGCGGCTACAGCTCGGGTCGGTCTGTCGATCTCGCTTTCTCGAGCATGCCTCTTCTCTACAGAATAAGTTAAACCACAAACTGTAAGCACCTACTTTTGTCCCCATTCCCGAAAGGGAAAGGTTCGATGATGAAAACATAAATCTCCACTTGACAACGCATCTCCTATAAAAATAACGAATCTCAATCACCCTTCTCGTTTCACCCGAAACCTGCTATTTATGGAAACCTGCTAAAAATAGTAACTGCCGTAAAGGGTAGCTTCTAAAAGTGGCAAGTCATAAAAGATAGAAACCTGTCAGAATTAGGTGTTGCACTCCAACATAAATCCTAAATGAGATAGAATACTGCGAGAATCCTATTCCTAATATGATTCGGAAATAAGAGTTACGTATTAATTAAAATCCTAACGAGCCTAGAGTTCGTAACGGGCTCAGACGCATTCCGTCATGAAATTGATACGCACCAAAAGACTCGATTAAGTCTCAAACACTACGGATTTCAGGAATCTGAATCTGACTAAGAAAACAGCCCAGACCCTATTTTCAACGCCTGGCTCTGGGCGCCGAAATCTTCGGCGCCCAGGCCTGGTCGCTGAAAATACCTGGGTACGTGTTTTCCCTAATTCTTTGTGGATTAGGGCTCTGCAATTCTATCTTTCCACAAACTCTTTTCTATAAATAGACCCTTAAGTTCGACGTGAAATCACAACACACAATTCATATTCTGAGTATTGACTCCAACCCTTAGCCTAAGCCTCACGCTGCGAAATTGTTCACGCGTTCTGTCGCAATCGATCCATAAATCGAACAGAACGTATCCTGTCCCATAATTTGAGATTCGCTAAATAAAAAGGAGAAATAGCAAAGTCAAAGTGGTTAGTTTTCTGAGAACCGTGACGCACCTCTCAAGGGTGCGTCGTAATGTGTCCCTTTTCCATGGTTTAATTGCTTTCCTCGCCCTTTTTATGAACTGTTAAACTAACTAAATCTGATTGTTCTATCACGCCTATCAAATATAATATTTTTGGGAAATTGGATTATCGCGATCGATCTAGTATTATGTGTTGCATATTGCTAAAATCAATTCAGATTAGTTTAATAGTTAACGCATGTCCCTTCAATTATTTATGCTGGGCTAGTAAGGATATCCTGCCTCTGGAGTTATCGACGACCGAATTACTCCTCTCGGTAGTTACAGTCCCCCGAACCCTCAATCTCTACCTTGCGGGTGTATATTGAGAGATCCCCACACCAGGGATCACAAGGGAACCTACGGCCGTCGTGGTCAAACATAATTGCACTCCCTTTATGTCACGATAACCGGGTTTTGTCAGTTTTTCTCATTGTCGTTAAAAACTGAATGGCTACTCCTATATTACTAGTCAATTGGGTGTAAACTCACAGGAAATCCAATTACACTTGATTGAATAAAAAGAATCGGCACACCCACGAGGGACGAGGTCACGCATTAGCCTCGTGCTTTTTCGACCCCCTCAGAGTGGCGACTCCACTGGGGATAGTGAAGGAAATACTCGTGCTTGTAGGTAATCAAAATAGACGAAAGGTCAAACGATCCTACCCCGCGTTTATTTCCCCATGAAGTTGGGACGACCTGAAAATCATCATATTAATGTGAACGGGCAGAACAGCATAACGAATCTCGGCTCCCTCGGGAATTGGGACTAAGGATACCTTTTTTCGCCAATAGGGGGGTGCATACGCCGCGCATGTTTCCCACTCGGTACTTGTGCAGGTAGTACACCTATCCCGAACCCAATCGCTCGCTCATTAGGTCCCTCTCGCCTGCATGCCCCCTTGCCTTGCACTTGCGGGTTGGCCTCTTGAGCGAAATTCGTCTGTTGAAGACACTACCTCGACCGGGGCATGTGTTGGATCTACGATAGAAGCAGTACCAAGCCAGGCGCAAATAACTACCCATAGAAGCTTATCATAAACTACATGACATGTTATTATCGCCTCATGATGAATGTTAGTTATGTGTAGCGAAATATGTGATTGTGTGTAACAAACTATCATAGAAAACCAACGACCTTAAAAATTTCCCAAACATTCATAGACTAATTTGCCAAAGAGTTATACCGAAATACGTGTTCCGCAAACCCGAATGATCGCCACAAAAATAAGCGACGCTCGGGATGGCCTGTAACGAATCCCACAAACGCTGCACAACGCGTAAAGGACGTTATTAGGCAAGCACGCAAATCGAAGTCGCATAAACAAAAGTAGACGCAAACAGAAAACGAGAATCAGCCAGGGACGCATTTTCAACGCCCCTGGCTGGGCGCCAGAATTTCTCACGCCCGACGCTGGGCGCTGAAGTTGCTGATTGGCCTTCTGGTCAGGCGCAGCAGCCTCGGTGCCCGCGCGAAAGGAAAATACGTAGCACAAAAAATGTTCGTAAAAAGAATTTCTACGAGGGCCTAAGAAAAGCACTCGATTTCAAAAGCGACTCGTAAAAAATTAATAACTCTTTGCGTCGTTGTTAGGCCTCCTACGACGACAATGCTCGGCACTAAAAACCGAACACGCTAATAACTATGAATGTCACACGGGCAAAGATTTTCGAAAACATAAAGAGTTCAAAGTGCACACATAGCAGTCCAAATATACTAGTCCGACTTAAGGGTAATCATAGAACGTCTAAAAAACCGACTCACAAAACAAACTAATTTGTCTCCTACTCCACAACAATAATGCAGGGCCCCTGAATACCTGCCCGTGATAGCCATCAAGGAACGCGATGGAAGAAGTGTTAGGTTATGATACATATGACAACTCATAAATCATGCGGAAAAACCATTTAGCCAGGAATACATATTATTTACACATAATCATATAGCATAATTTAGATGCATACTCTTTGTTGCGTGCCTTCCCTAGCTGCGCGCGAACCGAACAAGAACAAGTCTTTAGGACTCCAAGTGTCGTCCCTCCGTAGATAGTCCACAGCACGTCCGGATCCGCCTTAAGATTGACCAACTAGAATCGCCCTTAAGGTACTAGAATTTTCGGCACTATTGATCAAGGAATGTGGCTGAATTTTTTTCTCAAAACTCACTTTGAATACTTGAATTAATCTTTGAAAATATGTGACCCTAGGCACGTATTTATAGAGTTATGGAAAGGGAATTGGAATCCTAGTAGGATACGAATTAATTAAACTTAGAATCCTATAAGAACTCTAATTAATTAATTTATCCTTTTAGGAATAGGAATTTAATCATATACTAATTCTAATAGTTTTAGGAATCGTGCATGAACACAAACTCACACACACACACGGCAGCCACGAGGGCCGCCCATGCGTGCGTGCGAGCAGCAGCCCACGCAGCGAGGCCCATGGCCTTAGGCGCGCGCTGGGCCTGCCTTGCGGTGGGCCTGGGCGCTCCCTTGGTTGGGCGCGCGTTTGGCTTGCTAGGCGATGGCCCGACTTCGTGCTGGGCCTTCGTCCGGCAGGCCTCGTCCGATGCTAATTCGTACGATACGCTTCCGATTAAATTCCCGGTTCCGGAATTCATTTCCGATACGAACAATATTTAATATTTCCGATTCCGGAATCAATTTCCGTTTCGAACAAATATTTAATATTTCCGTTTCCGGAATTATTTTCCGATTCCGATAATATTTCCGATTCTGACAATATTTCCATTTCCGGCAATATTTCCGATTCTGGTAATATTTCCATTTCCGATAATATTTTCCGATATGTACCATGTTTCGGTTTCCGGCAACATCTACGACTTGGATAATATTTATATTTCCGATACGATCCATATTTCCGTTTCCGGCAATATCATCGTTTCCGGAGTATTCATTTCTTGCCTGTGACGATCTCAGCTCCCACTGAAACCAAGATCCGTCGATTCCGAATATCCATAGATGGAGTATCTAATGCCATTAAATACTTGATCCGTTTACGTACTATTTGTGTGACCCTACGGGTTCAGTCAAGAGTAAGCTGTGGATTAATATCATTAATTCCACTTGAACTGAAGCGGCCTCTAGCTAGGCATTCAGCTCACTTGATCTCACTGAATTATTAACTTGTTAATTAATACTGAACCGCATTTATTAGACTTAACATAGAATGCATACTTGGACCAAGGGCATTATTTCCTTCAGTCTCCCACTTGTCCTTAGGGACAAGTGTGCATTTCTTAATTCCTTTGTCGCTCGATGCTTGCTCTTGAACATAAGGTAAGAGTTGTCATCCTTATTATGTCCAGAGGTGTTCCTCGGTTTCAGAGTTCAACTGATCAAATAAACAGATAATCATAGCCTATGATTCATCCGAGCACGGCCATGCATTTCACAGTTTCTAGCTCTCCGAGTGGCCTTGTACAACTTTTAAGCATCTCATCCCGATTTATGGGAGGACAATCCCAATCTTGCGATCTTGAGATTAGACTTCGTTTGATAGGTGATTACCTGAGCGTTGCCTTTATAGCCTCCTTTTACGGTGCGACGGTTGGTCAACGTCAAAGCAACCAGTTCTCAAACAAGTAATCTCAAATCACTCAGGTATTGAGGATTTAGTGTCTAATAATTTTAATGAAATTTACTTATGACAGATTTTCATCTCTTACAGTAAAGTTTCATAGGTCTTGTCCGATACTAGTCTTCCCAAAGTAAGTATCTATGCAAATGATTATGACATTGCCATGTCCACATAGTTCAAGAAACAGAACTACTAGTCATCTTGCATTCTAATCGTCTAACGTTTTCTATGCGTCCAATTTTATAGAAAACTCCGACTAGGGACCATTTTCAACCTTTGACATTCAAGTTCACTTGATAGACATTTCTTAGTCACAGGACTGGTCCTGACAGTCTATCTTGAATATATCGTCAAATTGAAGGGACTCATCATTTAATAAACCACAAATTAAATGGAAAAATGAATTCTTTTTATTTATTGTGAATGATTAACCAATAATGTTTTACAAAGATTTAAACTCTAAAACTTTAAAACATTAAATAGAAACATCAAAGCCATTCTCCAATATGCTTGATTCCCATAGCTGCAGTGTGCGAGTTGTGCTTCGCCTGCGGCAGAGGTTTAGTTAATGGATCTGATATGTTGTCATCAGTTCCAATTTTGCTTATCTCGACTTCTTTTCTTTCAACGAACTCTCGTAGAAGGTGAAATCTACGAAGTACATGCTTGACTCTCTGGTGGTGTCTAGGCTCTTTTGCCTGTGCAATAGCTCCGTTATTGTCACAATACAGGGCTATTGGTCCTTTAATGGAGGGGACTACACCAAGTTCACCTATGAACTTCCTTAGCCATCTAGCTTCCTTTGCTTCTTCATGTGCAGCAATGTACTCCGCTTCAGTTGTAGAATCCGCAATGGTGCTTTGCTTAGCACTTTTCCAGCTTACTGCTCCTCCGTTGAGGCAGAAGACAAACCTAGACTGTGATCTGAAATCATCTTTGTCGGTTTGGAAACTTGCGTCCGTATAGCCTTTAACAATTAATTCATCATCTCCACCATAGACCAGGAAGTCATCTTTGTGCCTTTTCAGGTACTTCAGAATGTTCTTGGCAGCAGTCCAATGCGCCTCTCCTGGGTCTGACTGGTATCTGCTCGTAGCACTGAGTGCGTACGCAACATCCGGGCGTGTACATATCATAGCATACATTATTGAACCAATCAATGATGCATATGGAATCCCATTCATTCGTCTACGCTCATCAAGTGTTTTTGGGCACTGAGTCTTGCTTAGAGTCATTCCATGAGACATGGGTAGGTAGCCTCGCTTGGAGTCCGCCATCTTGAACCTATCAAGCACCTTATTGATATAAGTGATTTGACTAAGTCCAATCATCCTTTTAGATCTATCTCTGTAAATCTTGATGCCCAATATGTACTGTGCTTCTCCTAGATCCTTCATCGAAAAACATTTCCCAAGCCAAATCTTGACAGAGTTCAACATAGGAATGTCATTTCCGATAAGCAATATGTCGTCGACATATAATACTAGGAAAGCAATTTTGCTCCCACTGACCTTCTTGTATACACAAGATTCGTCTGCGTTCTTGATGAAACCAAAGTCCTTGACTGCTTCATCAAAACGTATATTCCAGCTCCTGGATGCCTGCTTCAATCCTTAGATTGACTTCTTTAGCTTGCATACCTTTTTAGCATTCTTTGGATCCTCAAAACCTTCAGGCTGTGTCATAAACACAGTTTCTGTTAAAACGCCGTTTAAGAAAGCAGTTTTGACATCCATCTGCCATATTTCGTAATCGTAATATGCAGCGATTGCTAACATTATCCGAATAGACTTTAGCATTGCAACTGGTGAAAAGGTTTCATCGTAGTCCACACCGTGGACTTGCCTGTAACCTTTTGCAACCAATCTAGCTTTGAAAACTTCAAGTTTCCCATCCTTGTCCTTTTTCAGTTTGAAAACCCATTTGCTTCCAATGGCTTGGTAGCCATCTGGCAAATCGACCAAATCCCATACTTGGTTTTCAGACATGGAGTCTAATTCAGATTGCATGGCTTCTTGCCATTGCTTGGAGCTAGGGCTCGTCATAGCTTGTTTGTAAGTCGCAGGTTCATCACTTTCAAGTAATAGAACGTCATAGCTCTCGTTCGTCAAAATACCTAGGTACCTTTCCGGTTGAGATCTATATCTTTGCGATCTACGCGGGGTAACATTTCTAGATTGACCATGATTCTCACCAGATTCTTCTAAAGATCTCTGAGTTTCATCCTGAATGTCATCTTGAGCATTCTCTGGAGTTTGTTGTTCGACTCGAATTTCTTCGAGGTCTACTTTTCTCCCACTTGTCATTTTGGAAATGTGATCTTTCTCCAAAAAGACACCATCTCGAGCTACAAGCACCTTGTTCTCAGATGTATTGTAGAAGTAATACCCCTTTGTTTCCTTTGGATAGCCCACAAGGATACATTTGTCAGATTTTGGATGAATTTTGTCTGAAATTAATCGTTTGACGTATACTTCACATCCCCAAATCTTAAGAAAAGACACATTTGGAGGCTTTCCAAACCATAATTCGTATGGAGTCTTTTCGACAGCTTTAGACGGAGCTCTATTTATAGTGAGTGCAGCTGTATTTAGTGCATGTCCCCAAAATTCTAATGGAAGTTCGGCCTGACCCATCATTGACCTGACCATGTCTAGCAAGGTTCTGTTCCTCCGTTCCGACACACCGTTCTATTGTGGTGTTCCAGGAGGAGTCAATTCTGATAGAATTCCACATTCTTTCAGATGGTCATCAAATTCATAGCTCAGATATTCACCGCCTCTATCAGACCGCAGTGCTTTAATCTTCTTTCCTAATTGATTCTCTACTTCACTCTGAAATTCCTTGAATTTGTCAAAGGATTCAGACTTATGCTTCATTAGGTAGACATAACCATACCTACTGAAGTCATCAGTGAAAGTGATAAAGTAGCTGAAACCACCTCTAGCATTTGTACTCATTGGTCCACATACATCTGTATGGATTAAACCCAATAGTTCATTTGCTCTTTCTCCAACTTTAGAGAAAGGTTGCTTTGTCATTTTGCCAAGTAAACATGATTCGCATTTACCATAATCCTCTAAGTCAAATGGTTCTAGAATTTCTAAGCGTTTCAAGTTTATATGGCCTAATCGACAATGCCACATATAGGTGAGATCTGAATCATCCTTTTTGGCCTTTTTGGTATTTATGTTATATACTTGTTTGTCGTGATCTAATAAATAAAGTCCATTGACTAATCTAGCAGATCCATAAAACATCTCTTTAAAATAAAACGAACAACTATTGTCTTTTATTAAAAAGGAAAATCCCTTAGCATCTAAGCAAGAAACTGAAATGATGTTTTTAGTAAGACTTGGAACATGGAAACATTCTTCCTGTTCCAAAACTAGCCCGGAGGGCAACGACAAATAGTAAGTTCATACAGCTAATGCAGCAATCCGTGCTCCATTTCCCACTCGTAGGTCGACTTCACCCTTGCTTAACTTTCTACTTCTTCTTAGTCCCTGTGGATTGGAACATAAGTGTGAGCCACAACCTGTATCTAATACCCAAGAAGTTGAATTAGCAAGTATACAGTCTATAACGAAAATACCTGAAGATGGAACGACTGTTCCGTTCTTCTGATCTTCCTTTAGCTTCAAGCAATCTCTCTTCCAATGCCCCTTCTTCTTGCAGTAGAAGCATTCGGATTCAGAAGTGGGTTGACTGACCTTCCTCTTTACAGATTTGGCGCCAGTTTGCTTAGTTGGGCTGGCCTTGTTGCCACCTTTCTTAGCATTCCTCTTCTTTCCAGATTTCTTGAACTTGCCCCCACGCACCATAAGCACATCCTGCTTATCACTTTTGAGCGTCTTTTCAGCGGTCTTCAGCATACCGTGAAGCTCAGTGAGCGTTTTGTCCAGACTATTCATACTGTAGTTCAGTTTGAACTGATCATACCCGCTATGAAGAGAATGGAGGATGGTGTCTATAGCCATTTCCTAAGAAAATTGCTGATCCAGTCGACTCATATTCTCAATGAGTCCAATCATTTTGAGAACATGTGGACTTACGGGCTCGCCTTTCTTAAGCTTGGTCTCAAGAATTTGCCTATGAGTCTCGAATCTTTCGACTCGAGCCAGATCTTGGAACATGTTCTTCAACTCACTGATGATTGTGAAAGCATCTGAGTTGATGAACGTTTTCTGCAGATCCGCACTCATGGTAGCGAGCATTAGACATTTCACATCCTTGTTGGCATCAATCCAACGATTGAGGGCTGCCTGAGTGACCCCGTCGCCTGCGGCTTCGGGCATCGCCTCATCTAGGACATACTCCTTTTCTTCCTGCATAAGAACTATTTGCAAGTTCATTTGCCAGTCAAGGAAGTTTTTCCCGTTCAACTTCTCCTTTTCGAGAATTGATCGAATGTTGAATGAATTGTTGTTTGCCATATTAAAAACTACAATTGAAAAGAATAAACAAATAAATAACCATTCACAGTTTCTCTTAATAAACTTAAATTCTAGCATACATGCATAATTCAATGTTTATTAAGCATTTTATTCAAGTTATTTGTTCCGGCAGGTGTGAATAAAATGATTCCAAGATCCTAAAATCATTGAAGAACTAAGCACAGTTTGTCGACTTAATCCTAAAACATCTTAGGTAAGCAAAAGCCTTTTGCTAATAGTCTAGAAACTATTCTTGGTTGATAGGTACGTCTAAGAACTTATTAGGTAAACCTATCGATTTTGCCACGACATAAAAGGACTCCTTACTTATATCGTTGAGTTTCACCAAAACTAACATGTACTCACAATTATTTGTGTACCTTGCCCCTTTAGGACCAATAAGTAACACCTCGCTGAGCGAAAACTATTACTAGATTGATGTAAAGGATATCCAAGCAAGTGTATATTTTGGCATGGCACCTTTTAACTCAATTTTTAAGTTTGGAACTTAAGGCTCTTACTATGTTGGTTAGATTTTAAGTGAACTAAAATCCTTAATCATGCAACATAATCAAGCCACAATCTTACGCATAATTAAGACATATTTAAAGCAATAAATAACTTAAAGCATGCATAAGATAAATGTGATCTAGTATGGCCCGACTTCATCTTGAAGCTTTGACTTCAAAGTCCGTCTTGAAAATCTCCGTGGGAGGCACCATTTTCTTCAAATAGGATAAGCTATAACTAATTACAACTATTTGATGGTACGCAGACCATATTTGAATTGAAAAATAACTTTGGTACTTTAGACCAATTACATTCAAATTAATGGTACGCAGACCATATTTTCTATCCTATTTGGGCCATACTAGTCACTTCATAACCTGCAAAACAGTACATATACAATATATACCATTCACCCATTCATTATCATGCATGGCACACATAGCTGGTTAGTAAAACACATTATGCATCACGTAAACATTTGCAGCAATTAATCAAGGGCACCAATAATCTACCAATTATTCAGTCCTTATTAATTCTAATCAAGTTGTTTTAACCTTAAGGATTTGTAGACCTAATCAAGAGTTTTATGACTAAAAGGGCTCTCACTTAAACCAATAAATTCATATGCTTTACTAATTTTAAACATAAAAATGTATTTCAAGTCTAACCGGAAACATACAAATTTAATTAAAATTTAAAGCTCATATAAATTTATAATTGAATCCAAAAAGTTTAATTTAATTTCAGTCGTATTTAAATTAATTCATGATTTTAATTTTAGTAAAATAATTAGAATAAATAAAATTTATTATAATTACAATATTCAAAATTAAAATCCAAGAAAATAATTTAAATTATTAATTTTAAAATTAATTAAAATTACGTAAACTGAAAAATTTCAAATTAAACATTCAAAATGATCTAATCGCAACGCAAACACCCTACGCATTGCACGCCCATGGGCCGCACGCACACAGCCATCGCTGGCCATGTGCGCGCAGCCCATGCGCTCGTCGCATAGCTGCTGCATCTACCATCGCAAGCCATCGCTCGCTGTGCGCGCGAGCCATTGCTCGCTGTGCGCGCGAGCCATTGCTCGCTGTGCGCGCGAGCCATTGCTCGCTGTGCGCGCGACATCGCTCGCTTTGCGCGCGAGCCATTGCTCGCTGTGCGCGCGAGCCATCGCGCGCGATCAACGCTGGGCGCAGCGCTCGTGGCACGCGCGCTTGCGCTCGCTGCGCGCGAGGCAGTGCGCGTCGTGGCGCAGCTCGCTTGCTGCCCACACGCGACTGCCATGGCTCGCCTTTCGCCCATGCCCATTCGTCCATAGCTCGTGGCCCACGACACAAGGCAGGGCTGCTGCCTTGTGCTCGTGCACCATGCCTTGCTTATTGCATTCGTGCCGCACGGGCGACGAGCTCCCTTGCTCGTCGTCGCATGCCCGCACTATACAACACCCCTTAAGGGTAACACGAAGCGTCCATTGCTTTGTGCGTGCAAGTTATATGAACGAATCGCATAAAAATTTAAAATTTATATTTAAAATTAATGACAAATTAATAAATAATATTAATTTCATAATTTTAGGGCGAAAAAATCGAAAATTTATTATTTAATTGATTTCCGATTGTCTTGGATTCAAGTCTAGGTCATAAAAATTTAAAATTTATCATAAATTTACAATTTTTATGGTGGTTTTTAATCATAGGTTTCTAATTAAATTATAATTAATTATGAAAATCAAATTAATTCTAAATTATTCTAATTTTCAACAAATTAATCATAATTACAAATTAGATTGCATAATTAACAAGGCTAGGCATTCAAACTTGTTAAACATATACAGTAGGTCAATCAAAAATTCAAGATTTATCAACAAGAATCGCAAATATTTAATTTAACATCTTAAATTTACGAAATTTTGCATTCGAAAAACTAAAACCTTCGAAAAGTCATAGTTAAGCTTCGAATTTGAGAATTCTGGGTTCGGCAGAAAAATACTATTTTTGTCAAAATTTTAGAATGCCTTTTACATGCGGAATTGACACAAAAATCACTCAATTTGGATGAGTAACGAAGAAACTGCCGAAAAACTGCGTACGTATAATTAAATAAACGCAATTTGCAATTAATTAACAATTACGAAAATTAATCACCCCTTTTAATTCATGCAAATTTGTAATATTTAACCATGTTCATGCAATTTAGATTATGAAAATAATAAGGGGCTCGTGATACCACTGTTAGGTTATGATACATATGACAATTCATAAATCATGCGGAAAAACCATTTAGCCAGGAATACATACAAGAATGAATATATACAAAACAGGAGGTAAGAGTAAGACTCGTCATCGGCTCCATGCCTCCAAGCCTCGCCGGTCCATCCACTCCACTCCCCGTGGTATGAGGGCCCCCAGCCAGAATCACCCCAAAAATGAGGCTGTGACTGCAACTCGGGGCTAGGCTCTCGGGCCACCGACACGGAACGTCGCCTACGCTCCGGCTCGGACCTCTCCCAGGAAGAACTCACCCCCGCATCGGAACGGCGATGCCGTAGGGGCGAGTGTCGTGCCCTCTCTCTCTCACGACCGTGTCCCCCGCCCGAGGGACCCGCGTCGTCGGCCCCGGCTTGTCCAGCACCCGTACACAAGAAAAGACGAAAAGAGGGTGAGTAATAGAAAGCCAAACAAAAGGTACAGATCAAAAGAAAAAAAGAGGGCACATTACCCGAGTAGAGTGGGGGCTCTTGCAAGAAAGTGCAGATCGGGCCCGAACCAACGCGGACTTCAACCGGTTGATCACCCCCACCATCGCGTTGGCCGTACGGGCCGGAACCTGAAACAGGAAAGTTAGTAACAAAATAAAAAAGAAAGATATAAGAAGGGTGCACAAATAAAATGTGCATACCGCCTGTACTCCCTCAAGGAGCGGAGCATGGAAAACCCGGTCTTCCGGGAAAGTCTCCAAAATCTCGGATCTACTCTCTCCGGTATACGAGATCCGAGCATCGGGAAGCACCCATCCCCCCAACGAAGGGTCAGGACACTCCTGCACAAAACACAGTAGACATAAACACATGGGCACGAGTATGAAAACACTAAAATCAATGTGAAAAGAGAGGGCAACTTACAGCGCCAGGCTCCGGGAGACGAAGAGAATCCTGGATAAACTGATAATAGCTAGCTCCCTCTATCACCAATTCTGTAGACACCTACTTTTGTCCCCATTCCCGCAAGGGAAAGGTTCGATGATGAAAGCATAAAAACTCCACTTGACAACGCATCTCCTATAAAATAAACGAATCTCGATTCCCTATTTCATTTCACCCGAAACCTGCTATTTATGGAAACCTGCTAAAAATAGTAACTGCCGTAAAAGGTAGCTTCTAAAGGTGGAAAATCATAAAAGATAGAAACCTGTCAGAATTAGGTGTTGCATTCCAACATAAATCCTAAATGAGATAGAAAACTGCGAGAATCCTATTCCTAATAGGATTCGGAAATAAGAGTTACGTATTAATTTAAATCCTAACGAGCCTAGAGTTCGTAACGGGCCCAGACGCATTCCGTCACAAATTGATACGCGCTAAAAGACTCAAATTAATCTCAAACTCTACGTATTTTAGAATCCGAATCTGACTAAACAAAAAACGCCCATACCCTATTTTCAACGCCTGGCTCTGGGCGCTGAAAATACCTGGGTATGTCTCTTTTCCTAACTCTTTGCGGATTAGAACTCTGCAATTCTATCTTTCCACGAACTCTTCCCTATAAATAGGCCCCTAGTTTCGACGTGAAACAACACATAATATACTCTGAGTATTGACTCTAAACCCCTTAGCCTAAGCCTCTCGCTGCGAAACTGTTCACGCGTTCTGTCGCAATCGATCCATAAATCGAACAGAACATATCCTGTCCCATAATCGAGATTCGTTAAATAAAAAGGAGAAATAGCAAAGTCAAAGTGGTTAGTTTTCTGAGAACCGTGACGCACCTCTCAAGGGTGCGTCGTAATGTGTCCCTTTTCGATGATTTAACCGCTTTCCTCGCCCTTTTTATGAACTGTTAAACTAACCTAATCTGATTGTTCTATCACGCCTAACAAATATAATATTTTTGGGAAACCGGATTATCATGCTAGGTCCCTTAATGTTATTTAAATCAGATAATCGCGATCGAATTAGTATTATATGTTGCATATTGCTAAAATCAATTCAGATTAGTTTAATAGTTAACGCATGTCCCTTCAATTATTTATGCTGAGCTAGTAAGGATATCCTGCCTCTGGAGTTATCGACGAGCGAATTACTCCTCTCGGTAGTTGCAGTCCCCCGAACCCTCAATCTCTACCTTGCGGGTAGATTGAGAGATCCCCACACCAGGGATCACAAGGGAACCTACGGCCGTCGTGGTCAAACATAATTGCACTCCCTTTATGTCACGATAACCGGGTTTTGTCAGTTTTTCTCATTGTTGTTAAAAACTGAATGGCGACTCCTATATTACTAGTCAATTGGGTGTATACTCACAGGAAATCCAATTACACTTGATTGAATAAAAAGAATCGTCACACCCACGGGGGACAAGGTCACGCATTAGCCTCGCGCTTTTTCGACCCCCTCACAGTGGCGACTCCACTGGGGATAGTGAAGGAAATACTCGTGCTTGTAGGTAATCAAAATAGCGGAAGGGTGAAACGATCCTACCCCGCGTTTATTTCCCCATCAAGTTGGGACGACCTGAAAATCAGCATATTAATGTGAACGGGCAGAACCGCATAACGAATCTCGGCTCCCTCGGGAGTTGGGACTAAGGATACCTTTTTTCGCCAATAGGGGGGTGCATACGCCGCGCATGTTTCCCACTCGGTACTTGTGCAGGTAGTACACCTATCCCGAACCCAATCGCTCGCCCATTAGGTCCCTCTCGCCTGCCTGCCCCCTTGGCTTGCACTTGCGGGTTGGCCCCTTGGACGAAATTCGTCTGTTGAAGACACTACCTCGATCGAGGCATGAGTTGGATCTACGATAAAAGCGGTACCAAGCCAGAGGTAAATAAACTACCCATAGAAGCCTATCATAAACTACGTGGCATATTTAATTTTCAAATCCATGTTTGTAATGTAGTTATGTGTAGCGAAATATCTGATTGTGTGTGACAAACTATCCTAGAAAACCAATGACCTTAAAAAATGCCCAAACATTCATAGACTAATTTGTCAAAGAGTTATACCGAAACACGTGTTCCGCAAACCCGAATGATCGCCACAAAATAAGCGACGCTCGGGATGGCCTGTAACGAATCCCACAAACGCTGTCACGCGTAAAGGACGTTATTAGGCAAGCACGCAAATCGAAGTCGCATAAACAGAAAACAGAAAACGAGAACCAGCCAGGGACGCATTTTCAACGCCCCTGGCTGGGCGCCAAAGTTTCTCACGCCCACTGCTGGGCGCTGAAGTTGCTGCTTGACTTTCTGGTCAGGCGCAGCAGCCTCGGTGCCCAAGCAAAAAGAAAGTACGTAGCACAAAAAATGTTCATAAAAAGAATTGCTACGGGGGCGTAAGAAAAGCACTCGATTTCAAAAAGGCGACTCGCGAAAAATTAATAACTCTTTGTGTCGTCGTTAGGCCTCCTACGACGGCAATGCTCGGCACCAAAACCGAACATGCTAACAACTATGAATGTCACACAGACAAGTGTTTCGAAAATCCAAAGAATGACCAAAAAAAAAAAAAAACCCCAAAAAAAAAAAGTGTACCGACAGAAGAAAGAGCGAAAAAGTGAAAAACCAATTTAGAGAGTCGAAGTCTAGACTAAGTAGTGCCTGAAACTTTGGGAACCTAAACTTTAGCTTATCTTATGCCTAGGACTGGTCCTGCCACTTGGTGCCGATCAGGGAATCAACGGCTAGTGCGTCTCGAAGATACATCACCAACACCAGGTCTAGCAACTCCAAGCTCCGTCCGTCGTCCCTCATTTCAAGGATCTCCGCTTCCCCAACCTCGATTCGCACCTCCAAACATGTCCATCGAAGATTTGCGAGACCAGATGGTCCAAATGACCCAACTCATGGGCCAACTGAAAATGGAAAACGAAGCCTTAGCGGCTGCGCAAGCCAAAAATGACCTCGAAAACGAGAAGAGGATCGAAAAAATGGTCCTACAGCAAACCATGGGGAGCAAATACTTCTCCCTCGAGCCTGAACCTTTTTCTGGCAAATTACCAGAAAAGTTCAGTTCATCTGACTTACCAAAGTTCAAGGCCACGGACAACCCCCGTGATCATCTACTGAGCTTTGTGAATACCATGAACTTGAAAGGCGTGGACAAGTCCATGTACCTACCTGCCTTTCCTTTGTCCTTGGAACCTGTGCCGCTCAAATGGTACTATCACCAGGACCCTAAGCTCTTCCCCACTTGGGAAGACTTTGTCAATGTCTTCATCAAGCAATACTCGTCGAACATGGATTTTCAAGTCACCATGCGCGAGCTGGAAGTTCTCTTCCAAAAGAAAAATGAGGGTTTCACAACCTACTTTGCTAGATGGAGGGACCAGGCGGCCCAGCTAATCAATAGGCCTCCCGAAACAGAATTGGTCCAAAAATTCATTGACAACTTGGACCCGGCTTACAGACAACACCTTAGTACCTGGGACTCGACACTTTCAAAAGGGTTTATGATGTGGGAATAAAAATCGAGGACGACCTCGCCAAAACCATACAGAGAAAACCTGCATATAAGACCAACACCTATAATCGGGGTAACACACCCCAAGCCCAAGAAGTCCATGCTGTAGAAGAGGCTCCCGCCCGAAGATACCCTGTAAGATGGGTCCGAGACCGAAAGTTTTCCCCACTCGGGTCAACTTTGGTACAAGCCTTTGAAAGACTAACCAATAAAGGAAAGTTGAGACCTATAGGCCCCACCCGTGACCCTCCTGTCAAAAACAAATATTGGGTCGAAGGTACTTACTGCAAATTCCATCAAGGAAATGGGCATGACACTGAAAACTGCTGGCATCTAAAACATACGATCCAGGACATGATAGAGGATGAAGTAATACCTCTCCCTAACGTTGGCAAACCCAACAACAACAAGATCCCACTCGGCTCTTGTCACATCTCTCTCGACCAACCAGAGAATTTTGACCCCACGGTGTATATTACACCTCAAGGTGCACCACTCGTTGTGGTACCTATGGATCGAATCGAGGGGGAAGTGTGCGGTGTGTGGAACGATGATGCTGAAGATATTTACCTATCTCAAGTCTCGGGCCAGGACCTCTTCACTGAAACTTGGCCCGGGTATGCTCTCATTGACACCACCGCTCAGGAGCCTGAGGTCGACAACCTCACCCGATCCGGAAGGATATACCAACCGGATATTCACCCACCTCCTATGGACGACATCCCGGTTAGGCAAACTCCTGAGAACGGGCGGCACGCCACCGTCGCGGAAGTCATTGAAAATCCTCTCCTGAAACAACTAAAAAGAACCAAGGCTGAGATTACCATCTGGGACCTTATGTGTACTTCAAAGGAACATCGCGAAAAGCTTATTCGCTCACTTGACCTCATCTCAGTGCCCACAGATATCACACCTGACTCATTGGTTAGCCATGTCACGAGAGATGCCGGAGAAAAGGCCATAGTTTTCACTGATAAAGACTTACCCAAAGAGGGGGGTGCTCACAATAAAGCCCTTTACTTAGTGGTTGGATGCAAAGGACAAAACATCCCCCTAGCGCTCGTAGATAATGGTTCGGCGGTTAATGTCTGCCCATTGCGAACCGCCCATTGCTTGGGGCTAGGAAGCGATGACTTCCAAACCTCCTCACAAGGGGTACGAGCTTATGATAACTCCTGAAGGCCTGTGTTGGGAAAAATCAACCTTACCATACAAACCGGGCCTGTGGCACGCACCACGGAGTTTCAAATAATCGACATCAAGCCCACTTTCAACCTCCTCTTGGGGCGACCTTGGCTCCATGACTTAGGAGGTGTGGCTTCAACCTTGCACAAATGGTTAAACTTAACCATAACGGGGTAATACTAGAAATCTGCGCCCCTCCTCTCGACGTCAGTTGTACTATGGTTGGAACGGCCGAAACTGCAGATGACCTTTATGGGTTTCAAATGGAAGAAGCAATCCAGTTCATCGAAGATTATGATCCAGCATTCCTAGACCCGCATGCATCCCGAGTCATCCCTAGAATGCTGTTGGCTCAAGGTTATTTCCCAGGAACCCCATTAGGCATAAGGAAGAAGGAATGCACATTCCATCCTTTTCCCGACAAATCTACTCCCTTTGGCTTAGGTTATGAACCAACGGAGGAAGATATTGCTGACCGCCTATCTAGGCTACGCCTTAGCAAAGCCAAAAAAACCACCCTCCTTCCCCCATATCAAAGGACCCTTAACGGGATGTTCGTTCGGGAAGGAGAAGAACACCCATGCTGTGATTTCCCTGAACCCTTCGTTCAGGACGGCTTGCTAAAACCCGGATTTGAAATTTTCCATGACTGCCACACCTTGGATGAGGTACCCCACCTCACCAAGACTAAAACAGCTGAAATATTGGACAACCAGGCTCTATTGACATTGTTTAACGAATCAAGGCCTATGGAGAACGAGACTGTGATGACTACCCTAGCTTTACAAGATGAAGGTTTCGATCCAACCCGGTTAATCTCTCCTGCATCAACACTAGAAGAGGTCGAGAACGGATGGGTGAAGACATATCAGTGGGTCAACGCAAAAGTAATGGAATTCAAGATGAGTACCGGTGAAGGACCAAAGTTTTATGAGACTAAACCCCAGGCATGAGCCACATAGAGCACCATTAGTAAAAAGCGCCTAGTAGTTCTTTAGATTGATAGAAAAAATAATAGAGACTTTAGATGGTCCTAAGGCCCTTTAGAATATGGGTCAGTTTTATTTCAGTATGTTTTCCTTACTTTCCAAATCAATAAAGGCGTAATATTTCTCCTAAAAATTTTATTCTAACACTAAATAAACACCAAATGTACTTGCAAAATGAAAAATAATAATAATAAAAACGGCCCACTATAGGCCCAACAAACAAAGCCCACTCGGTTTTGAAATAATGCCATGTGAACCAGTTCCCGAAACCCACAAAATAAACCACACTATCCCATCCTCAAAAAGCCAACCATCATAAGAGCCAATCCATGCAACCCAAAATCAAAAAGAAATCAAAAAATTTAAAACAAATGCAAATGTTACCAAAAAAATAAATTCATAAAACATAGAATCCACCAACAGCTTTCACATAGATTCCATCATACCCTCCACAAAGATCTTCATAAGTTCCGCACCCTAACTCCATTTTCAAAACTGTTTTGAGTCACCAATAGAAAAAATTAATCTGGACAAAAATGCGTTTCACGCCAACAGTCAAAAAAGCCTCCAAAATAGCCTCAAAATTAACTTTAACTACGAAGCAAAATATCAAGGCACAAAAAACGAATTGGAAATAAACGCAAGAACATGTGAAGCAAAAACGTCAAAATTGACCGCCCAAGTTATTTTCAACGCCCAGGGCTGGGCGCCGAAATTTCTGACGCCCCAGCCTGGGCGTTGAAACTCTCTGCCTGGCAAAAGTTTTCCTTGTTTTCAAAAATTGCCCGTCATTTTATCCGCACACAACGGAAAAATAACGAACACTTGGGGGGTACAGTATGTATCCAAATAGGTTTACCAACAAATTGGTCGAATTTTACGCAACCTATGGAAAACAGCAGATGAAAATAATGGCAAATACTTCACTCATTTGACCGATTAAGTAATATGTTTCCACTTCAGGACATATCTACCGAAATCCGGCATACTAGAACTGATTCTAAAAGCTAAGAACTACGCGCGACCTGATTCTGACAAGATACGTAGGCAATCCTTACCAAGGATTCGGTCTAAATAATAATAATAAATTATATTCCTTGTGTAAAAAGTGTTAGACATATAAACAAAATTGAATGGGAACTAAAAATACGCCTTTATTAAAATATAATAAGAAGGAAAACAAAGTGCTAGGAATAAAAACAAACACAACTGAAATAAATAGAGGGCACCTACACCCTAGCAAAGAACTACACTACTCTAGTTCTTCCGGATCATCAAATAAAGTCTTGAAGAGAGCAATGTTCGCAGGATCCACCCCCATAGTCTTCTGCGCTGCCCCAATATCAATCTCCATAAGAACTGGCTCCTGGACACTAACTTCCAAAGATGCCAAAGCTTTAGAAACATTCTCAGTTATAGCCCGCTCAGCCTCAAGGGCACAAACAGTGGTGGGAGAAGGATTACTATCATCAACTGGACTAGCCACTGTTTCTACAGGCGGCTGAACCTTCCTAACCCATACATTGTTCCGGCGACGATCTCCGCGAGAGCTTGCATTTCTTTTAACAACAGCAGGCCCCTTCATGTTAGACACCTTTTTAGGCCTGACACTGGAACGGGGAAGAACTTCCTTTCATTTTCGATCAGGACGAGCTTTCACAGTCTTAAAACTATAGGTACGAGGTCTGGCAGAATCAGGACCCTCATACTTAACACGAATACGAGGTATCAAAAGCTCAGCCGGCTCCCCATTAGGAGCCTCGGTCCTCACATCCTTGTCATCGGAACTCATCCACAACTTATAGTTTTCAGAAAGACCCACAAACCCATTTGTAGCTACAGCCCAACGCGGGAGACCATCATAATACCTAGCCCATGTTAGGTTATGATACATATGACAATTCATAAATCATGCGGAAAAACCATAAACCCAGGAAAACATATTATTTACACATAATCATTTAGCATAGATTAGATGCATACTCTTTGTTGCGTGCCTTCCCTAGCTGCGCCCGAACCGAACAAGAACAAGTCTTTAGGACTCCAAGTGTCGTCCCTCCGTAGATAGTCCACAGCACGTCCGGATCCGCCTTAAGATTGACCAACTAGAATCGCCCTTAAGGTACTATTATTTTCGGCACTTTATAGGCAAATGTGTGACTGAATTTTTCTCTCAAAAACTCACTTTGAATACTTTGAAACTTGTGTTATAAATTGTGAGCCCTAGCCTCATATTTATAGCGGTATGGAAAGGGAATCGAAATCCTATTCAGATACAAATTAATTAAACCTAGAATCCTACAAGAACTCTAATTTAATTAATTTATCAAATAGAATTAGGAATTTAATCATTAACCGAACTCTGCATGTTTTAGGAAACGTGCACGAACACAAACACTTGCACACACACGCACGGCAGCCACGATGGGCCCCATGCGTGCGCGCGAGCAGCAGCCCACTCAGCGCCCGCGCGCGCTGCGCGCTGCGCGTGCTGTGCGCGCTGTGCGCTGCGCGTGCTGTGCGCGCTGTGCGCGCTGCGCGCTGCGCGCAGCTTGCTGGGCCTGGCCTTGCGCTGGGCCTGGCGTGGCTTTTTGTGCGGCGCGCTTGGCTTGCTGGGCGATGGCTTGGCTTCGTGCTGGGCCTCGTCCGGCAGGCCTCGTCCGATGCTTATTCGTACGATGCGCTTCCGATTAAATTTTCCGATTCCGGAATTCATTTCCGATACGAACAATATTTAATATTTCCGATTCCGGAATTAATTTCCGTTTCGAACAAATATTTAATATTTCCGTTTCCGGAATTATTTTCCGATTCCGGTAATATTTCCGATTCTGACAATATTTCCGTTTCCGGCAATATTTCCGATTCTGGCAATATTTCCATTTCCGATAATATTTTCCGACACGTACCATGTTTCCGTTTCCGGCAACATCTACGACTTGGATAATATTTATATTTCCGATACGATCCATATTTCCGTTTCCGGCAATATCATCGTTTCCGGAGTATTCATTCCTTGCCTGTGACGATCTTAGCTCCCACTGAAACCAAGATCCGTCGGTTCCGAATATTCATAGATGGAGTATTTAATGCTATTAAATACTTGATCCGTTTACGTACTATTTGTGTGACCCTACGGGTTCAGTCAAGAGTAAGCTGTGGATTAATATCATTAATTCCACTTGAACTAAAGCGGCCTCTAGCTAGGCATTCAGCTCACTTGATCTCACTGAATTATTAACTTGTTAATTAATACTGAACCGCATTTATTAGACTTAACATAGAATGCATACTTGGACCAAGGGCATTATTTCCTTCAGTCTCCCACTTGTCCTTAGGGACAAGTGTGCATTTCCTAATTCCTTTGTCGCTCGATGCTTGCTCTTGAACATAAGGTAAGAGTTGTCATCCTTATTATGTCCAGAGGTGTTCCTCGGTTTCAGAGTTCAACTGATCAAATAAACAGATAATCATAGCCTATGATTCATCCGAGCACGGCCATGCATTTCACAGTTTCTAGCTCTCCGAGTGGCCTTGTACAACTTTTAAGCATCTCATCCCGATTTATGGGAGGACAATCCCAATCTTGCGATCTTGAGATTAGACTTCGTTTGATAGGTGATTACCTGAGCGTTGCCTTTATAGCCTCCTTTTACGGTGCGACGGTTGGTCAACGTCAAAGCAACCAGTTCTCAAACAAGTAATCTTCAAATCACTCAGGTATTGAGGATTTAGTGTCTAATAATTTAATGAAATTTACTTATGACAGACTTTCATCTCTTACAGTAAAGTTTCATAGGTCTCGTCCGATACTAGTCTTCCCAAAGTAAGTATCTATGCAAATGATTATGACATTGCCATGTCCACATAGTTCAAGAAACAGAACTACTAGTCATCTTGCATTCTAATCGTCTAACGTTTTCTATGCGTCCAATTTTATAGAAAACTCCGATTAGGGACCATTTTCAACCTTTGACATTCAAGTTCACTTGATAGACATTTCTTAGTCACAGGACTGGTCCTGACAGTCTATCTTGAATATATCGTCAAATTGAAGGGACTCATCATTTAATAAACCACAAATTAAATGGAAAAATGAATTCTTTTCATTTATTGTGAATGATTAACCAATAATGTTTTACAAAGATTTAAACTCTAAAACTTTAAAACATTGAACAGAGACATCAAAGCCATTCTCCAATATGCTTGATTCCCATAGCTGCAGTGTGCGAGTTGTGCTTCGCCTGCGGCAGAGGTTTAGTTAATGGATCTGATATGTTGTCATCAGTTCCAATTTTGCTTATCTCGACTTCTTTTCTTTCAACGAACTCTCGTAGAAGGTGAAATCTACGAAGTACATGCTTGACTCTCTGGTGGTGTCTAGGCTCTTTTGCCTGTGCAATAGCTCCGTTATTATCACAATACAGGGCTATTGGTCCTTTAATGGAGGGGACTACACCAAGTTCTCCTATGAACTTCCTTAGCCATATAGCTTCCTTTGCTGCTTCATGTGCAGCAATGTACTCCGCTTCAGTTGTAGAATCCGCAATGGTGCTTTGCTTAGCACTTTTCCAGCTTACTGCTCCTCCGTTGAGGCAGAAGACAAACCCAGACTGTGATCTGAAATCATCTTTGTCGGTTTGGAAACTTGCGTCCGTATAGCCTTTAACAATTAATTCATCATCTCCACCATAGACCAGGAAGTCATCTTTGCGCCTTTTCAGGTACTTCAGAATATTCTTGGCAGCAGTCCAATGCGCCTCTCCTGGGTCTGACTGGTATCTGCTCGTAGCACTGAGTGCGTACGCAACATCCGGGCGTGTACATATCATAGCATACATTATTGAACCAATCAATGATGCATATGGAATCCCATTCATTCGTCTACGCTCATCAAGTGTTTTTGGGCACTGAGTCTTGCTTAGAGTCATTCCATGAGACATGGGTAGGTAGCCTCGCTTGGAGTCCGCCATCTTGAACCTATCAAGCACCTTATTGATATAAGTGCTTTGACTAAGTCCAATCATCCTTTTAGATCTATCTCTGTAAATCTTGATGCCCAATATGTATTGTGCTTCTCCTAGATCCTTCATCGAAAAACATTTCCCAAGCCAAATCTTGACAGAGTTCAACATAGGAATGTCATTTCCGATAAGCAATATGTCGTCGACATATAATACTAGGAAAGCAATTTTGCTCCCACTGACCTTCTTGTATACACAAGATTCGTCCGCGTTCTTGATGAAACCAAAGTCACTGACTGCTTCATCAAAACGTATATTCCAGCTCCTGGATGCCTGCTTCAATCCGTAGATTGACTTCTTTAGCTTGCATACCTTTTTAGCATTCTTTGGATCCTCAAAACCTTCAGGCTGTGTCATAAACACAGTTTCTGTTAAAACGCCGTTTAAGAAAGCAGTTTTGACATCCATCTGCCATATTTCGTAATCGTAATATGCAGCGATTGCTAACATTATTCGAATAGACTTTAGCATTGCAACTGGTGAAAAGGTTTCATCGTAATCCACACCGTGGACTTGCCTGTAACCTTTTGCAACCAATCTAGCTTTGAAAACTTCAAGTTTCCCATCCTTGTCCTTTTTCAGTTTGAAAACCCATTTGCTTCCAATGGCTTGGTAGCCATCTGGAAAATCGACCAAATCCCATACTTGGTTTTCAGACATGGAGTCTAATTCAGATTGCATGGCTTCTTGCCATTGCTTGGAGCTAGGGCTCGTCATAGCTTGCTTGTAAGTCGCAGGTTCATTACTTTCAAGTAATAGAACGTCATAGCTCTCGTTCGTCAAAATACCTAAGTACCTTTCCGGTTGAGATCTATATCTTTGCGATCTACGCGGGGTAACATTTCTAGATTGACCATGATTCTCACCAGATTCTTCTAAAGATCTCTGAGTTTCATCCTGAATGTCATCTTGAGCATTCTCTAGAGTTTGTTGTTCGACTCGAATTTCTTCGAGGTCTACTTTTCTCCCACTTGTCATTTTGGAAATGTGATCCTTCTCCAAAAAGACACCATCTCGAGCAACAAACACTTTGTTCTCAGATGTATTGTAGAAGTAATACCCCTTTATTTCCTTTGGATAGCCCACAAGGATACATTTGTCAGATTTTGGATGAAGTTTGTCTGAAATTAATCGTTTGACGTATACTTCACATCCCCAAATCTTAAGAAAAGACACATTTGGAGGCTTTCCAAACCATAATTCGTATGGAGTCTTTTCGACAGCTTTAGACGGAGCTCTATTTATAGTGAGTGCAGCTGTATTTAGTGCATGTCCCCAAAATTCTAATGGAAGTTCGGCCTGACCCATCATTGACCTGACCATGTCTAGCAAGGTTCTGTTCCTCCGTTCTGACACACCGTTCCATTGTGGTGTTCCAGGAGGAGTCAATTCTGATAGAATTCCACATTCTTTCAGATGGTCATCAAATTCATAGCTCAGATATTCACCGCCTCTATCAGACCGCAGTGCCTTAATCTTCTTGCCTAATTGATTCTCTACATCACTCTGAAATTCCTTGAATTTGTCAAAGGATTCAGACTTATGCTTCATTAGGTAGACATAACCATACCTACTGAAGTCATCAGTGAAAGTGATAAAGTAGCTGAAACCACCTCTAGCATTTGTACTCATTGGTCCACATACATCTGTATGGATTAAACCCAATAGTTCATTTGCTCTTTCTCCAACTTTAGAGAAAGGTTGCTTCGTCATTTTGCCAAGTAAACATGATTCGCATTTACCATAATCCTCTAAGTCAAATGGTTCTAGAATTCCTTCTCTTTGAAGTCTTTCTAAGCGTTTCAAGTTTATATGGCCTAATCGACAATGCCACAGATAGGTGAGATCTGAATCATCCTTTTTGGCCTTTTTGGTATTTATGTTATATACTTGTTTGTCGTGATCTAATAAATAAAGTCCATTGACTAATCTAGCAGATCCATAAAACATCTCTTTAAAATAAAACGAACAACTATTGTCTTTTATTATAAAGGAAAATCCCTTAGCATCTAAGCAAGAAACTGAAATGATGTTTTTAGTAAGACTTGGAACATGGAAACATTCTTCCAGTTCCAAAACTAGCCCGGAGGGCAACGACAAATAGTAAGTTCCTACGGCTAATGCAGCAATCCGTGCTCCATTTCCCACTCGTAGGTCGACTTCACCCTTGCTTAACTTTCTACTTCTTCTTAGTCCCTGTGGATTGGAACATAAGTGTGAGCCACAACCTGTATCTAATACCCAAGAAGTTGAATTAGCAAGTATACAGTCTATAACGAAAATACCTGAAGATGGAACGACTGTTCCGTTCTTCTGATCTTCCTTTAGCTTTGGACATTCTCTTTTGTAATGGCCTATTCCATCACAATAAAGACAGCTTGATGTGGACTTGTCCTGCTTTGATTTAGCATTGCCCTTGGACTTTCCACCTTTCTTGAATGGTCTCTTTCTAGCCTTGAGTAAATCTTTGGCTTCACAGTCCAGTACTATTTCAGCCTTTCTGACAAGGTGAATAAATTCTGCAACTGTTTCTTCTCTTGGTTCACTTAGGTATAGTTGCTTGAAGCGACCAAACCCACTGTGTAGTGAATTGAGCAAGACAGAGACTGCCATCCTTTCGCTTATTGGTGTTCCTAGTAGACTTAGGCGATCAAAATATGAACACATAAGATCCACATGGAACCTCAGTGGGACGCCTACCCTCTGTTTAGTGCGAAGGAGCTGAACATGTGTTTCTTGGACCTCCATCCTATAACACCTGTTGGGAGAACTAACCTTTAGACCAGACATTGATTCAATCAACTCATGGACGTTCAGGTCCCTGTCCTCCGTACTTCCACGACAGATATCCCTCAGATTCTTGATGAGCGTAAAAGGTTCATAGGCTACAAACCTTTTAGCCCAATCATCAGGGATATTGTTCAGCATGAGACTCATAACCTTTTTGAGATCCGCATCCCAGGCGTAGAATCTCTCAGGGGTCATGTCTCTGGCATAGTAGCTTGGCATGGGATGTGACAGTACATACTCAAGTCCATTGAGTTTGACTATTTCAACTAGCTTAGCTTCCCATTCAAGAAAATTTGTCAGGTTCAGCTTGACCATAAGCTCAGAACCCATGATGATGTTTTGATTGTTGTTTGCCATATTAAAACTACAATTGAAAAGAATAAACAAATAAATAACCATTCACAGTTTCTCTTAATAAACTTAAATTCTAGCATACATGCATAATTCAATGTTTATTAAGCATTTTATTCAAATTATGTGTTCCGGCAGGTGTGAATAAAATGATTCCAAGATCCTAAAATCATTGAAGAACTAAGCACACTTTGTCGACTTAATCCTAGAACATCTTAGGTAAGCAAAAGCCTTTTGCTAATAGTCTAGAAACTATTCTTGGTTGATAGGTACGTCTAAGAACTTATTAGGTAAACCTATCGAATTTGCCACGACATAAAAGGACTCCTTACTTATATCGTTGAGTTTCACCAAAACTAACATGTACTCACAATTATTTGTGTACCTTGCCCCTTTAGGACCAATAAGTAACACCTCGCTGAGCGAAAACTATTACTAGATTGATGTAAAGGATATCCAAGCAAGTGTATATTTTGGCATGTCACCTTTTAACTCAATTTTTAAGTTTGGAACTTAAGGCTCTTACTATGTTGGTTAGATTTTAAGTGAACTAAAATCCTTAATCATGCAACATAATCAAGCTTTTGATCTCATGCATTTTAAGACATATTTA
The DNA here is from genome assembly GCF_020520425.1 of Spinacia oleracea. Taxonomy (NCBI): domain Eukaryota; kingdom Viridiplantae; phylum Streptophyta; class Magnoliopsida; order Caryophyllales; family Amaranthaceae; genus Spinacia; species Spinacia oleracea. The sequence goes on from NC_079489.1 coordinate 143,976,772, forward strand.
AAACAATAAATAACTTAAAACATGCATAAGATATTTGTGATCTAGTATGGCCCGACTTCATCTTGAAGCTTTGACTTCAAAGTCCGTCTTGAAAATCTCCGTGGGAGGCACCATTTTCTTCAAATAGGATAAGCTATAACTAATTACAACTATTTGATGGTTCGCAGACCATATTTGAATTGAAAAATAACTTTGGTACTTTAGACCAATTACATTCAAATTAATGGTACGCAGACCATATTTTCTATCCTATTTGGCCATACTAGTCACTTCATAACCTGCAAAACAGTACATATACAATATATACCATTCACCCATTCATTATCATGAATGGCCCACATAGCTGGTTAGTAAAACACATTATGCATCACGTAAACATTTGCAGCAATTAATCAAGGGCACCAATAATCTACCAATTATTCAGTCCTTATTAATTCTAATCAAGTTGTTTTAACCTTAAGGATTTGTAGACCTAATCAAGAGTTCATGACTAAAAAGCGCTCCCACTTAAACCAATAAATTCATATGCTTTACCAATTTTAAACATAAAAATGTATTTCTAGTCTAACCGGAAACATACAAATTTAATTAAAATTTAAAGCTCATATAAATTTATAATTGAATCCAAAAAGTTTAATTTAATTTCAGTCGCATTTAAATTAATTCATGATTTTAATTTTAGTAAAATAATTAGAATAAATAACATTTATTATAATTATAATATTCAAAATTAAAATCCAAGAAAATAATTTAAATTATTAATTTTAAAATTAATTAAAATTACGTGAACTGAAATTTTCAAATTAAACATTCAAAACGATCTAATCGTAACGCAAACACCCTACGCGTAGCACGCCCATGGGCCGCACGCACACAGCCATTGCTGGCCATGTGCGCGCAGCCCATGCGCTCGTCGCATAGCTGCTGCATCCCTATCGCAATCCTCCGCACGCATTGGTGCTCGCTGCGCGCGCCAGCGCTCATCGCACGCGGGCTATCGCTCGCAGTGCGCGCGCGACATCGCTCGCTGGGCGCGCGACATCGCTCGCTGGGCGCGCGACATCGCTCGCTGGGCGCGCGAGCCATCGCTCGCTGGGCGCGCGACATCGCTCGCTGGGCGGGCGACATCGCTCGCTGTGCGCGCGAGCAATGCTAGGCGCAGCGCTCGTGGCACGCGAGCTTGCGCTCGCTGCGCGCGAGGCTGCGCGCTCTTGTGCGAGGCAGCGCGCGTTGTGGCGCAGCTCGCTTGCTGCCCACACGCGACTGCCTTGGCTCGCCCTACGCCCATGCCCATTCGTCCATTGGTCGTGGCACACGACACAAGGCAGGGCTGCTGCCTTGTGCTCGTGCACTACGCCCTTGCTCATTGCATTCGTGCCGCATGGGCGACGAGCTCCCTTGCTCGTCGTCGCATGCCCGCATTATACAACACCCCTTAAGGGTAACACGAAGCGTCCATTGCTTCGTGCGTGCAAGTTATATGAACGAATCGCATAAAATTTTAAAATTTATATTTAAAATTAATGACAAATTAATAAATAATATTAATTTCATAATTTTAGGGCGAAAAATCGAAAATTTATTATCCAATTGATTTCCGATTGTTATGGATTCAAGTCTAGGTCATAAAAATTTAAAATTTATCGTAAATTTACAATTTTTATGGTGGTTTTTAATCATAGGTTTCTAATTAAATTACAATTAATTATGAAAATCAAATTAATTCTAAATTATTCTAATTTTCAACAAATTAATCATAATTACAAATTAGATTGCATAATTAACAAGACTAGGCATTCAAACTTGTTAAACATATGCAGTAGGTCAATCAAAAATTCAAGATTTATCAACAAGAATCGCAAATATTTAATTTAACATCTTAAATTTACGAAATTTTGCATTCGAAAAACTAAAACCTTCGAAAAGTCATAGTTAGGCTTCGAATTTGAGAATTCTGGGTTCGGCAGAAAAATACTATTTTGGTCAAAATTTTAGAATGCCTTTTACATGCGGAATTGACACAAAAATCACTCAATTCGGATGAGTAACGAAGAAACTGCCGAAAAAACTGCGTACGTATAATTAAATAAACGCAATTTGCAATTAATTAACAATTACGAGAAATTAATCACCCCTTTTAATTCTTGCAAATTTGTAATATTTAACCATGTTCATGCAATTTAGATTATGAAAATAATAAGGGGCTCGTGATACCACTGTTAGGTTATGATACATATGACAATTCATAAATCATGCGGAAAAACCATAAACCCAGGAAAACATATTATTTACACATAATCATTTAGCATAGATTAGATGCATACTCTTTGTTGCGTGCCTTCCCTAGCTGCGCCCGAACCGAACAAGAACAAGTCTTTAGGACTCCAAGTGTCGTCCCTCCGTAGATAGTCCACAGCACGTCCGGATCCGCCTTAAGATTGACCAACTAGAATCGCCCTTAAGGTACTATTATTTTCGGCACTTTATAGGCAAATGTGTGACTGAATTTTTCTCTCAAAAACTCACTTTGAATACTTTGAAACTTGTGTTATAAATTGTGAGCCCTAGCCTCATATTTATAGCGGTATGGAAAGGGAATCGAAATCCTATTCAGATACAAATTAATTAAACCTAGAATCCTACAAGAACTCTAATTTAATTAATTTATCAAAGAGAATTAGGAATTTAATCATTAACCGAACTCTGCATGTTTTAGGAAACGTGCACGAACACAAACACTTGCACACACACGCACGGCAGCCACGATGGGCCCCATGCGTGCGCGCGAGCAGCAGCCCACTCAGCGCCCGCGCGCGCTGCGCGCTGCGCGTGCTGTGCGCGCTGTGCGCGCTGCGCGTGCTGTGCGCGCTGTGCGCGCTGCGCGCTGCGCGCAGCCTGCTGGGCCTGGCCTTGCGCTGGGCCTGGCGTGGCTGTTTGTGCGGCGCGCTTGGCTTGCTGGGCGATGGCCTGGCTTCGTGCTGGGCCTCGTCCGGCAGGCCTCGTCCGATGCTTATTCGTACGATGCGCTTCCGATTAAATTTTCCGATTCCGGAATTCATTTCCGATACGAACAATATTTAATATTTCCGATTCCGGAATTAATTTCCGTTTCGAACAAATATTTAATATTTCCGTTTCCGGAATTATTTTCCGATTCCGGTAATATTTCCGATTCTGACAATATTTCCGTTTCCGGCAATATTTCCGATTCTGGCAATATTTCCATTTCCGATAATATTTTCCGACACGTACCATGTTTCCGTTTCCGGCAACATCTACGACTTGGATAATATTTATATTTCCGATACGATCCATATTTCCGTTTCCGGCAATATCATCGTTTCCGGAGTATTCATTCCTTGCCTGTGACGATCTTAGCTCCCACTGAAACCAAGATCCGTCGGTTCCGAATATTCATAGATGGAGTATTTAATGCTATTAAATACTTGATCCGTTTACGTACTATTTGTGTGACCCTACGGGTTCAGTCAAGAGTAAGCTGTGGATTAATATCATTAATTCCACTTGAACTAAAGCGGCCTCTAGCTAGGCATTCAGCTCACTTGATCTCACTGAATTATTAACTTGTTAATTAATACTGAACCGCATTTATTAGACTTAACATAGAATGCATACTTGGACCAAGGGCATTATTTCCTTCAGCCCACGCTAAGACCCGTGTTTTTGCAAAGGTCGCTACCTTAGGTGGTACCGTATCAGAAAAGGGGATAGTCTGCCTTAAACCATATTGACGCATGACTCGGTAAGGGAAAATATAAATGGGACAAGATAGCCCCAACAAAGAAATATAAACCGATACATCAGACCCCCCTGTCATAGTAGTCAAACCCCACCATGGTACCACCCACTTAATAGAACAAATGCCATAAGTAAAAAAGGAGGTCCATTCGGCCTCGTCCTGGCCTTGGTGCAAGTATTTTCGGTTACCCAAAGCTATAGGGCGATAATGTTTAGGATCGGCAGGAGCTTCCAAAAGTCTAAGCCGTTCCGCAAGCCAAATCTGCAAAAACAGGTACGATCGAATCAAAAGAATGAAAAGAAAGAAAAAAGGTTCCTGGGGCGCAGTTTCAACGCCCAGGACCAGGCGCCGAATATTCCAGCGCCCAGCCCTGGGCGCTGAAACTTAGCCCCAGGCAAAAAGAAATATATAAAAGTGGCGTATGTGCGCGCAAAGAAAAAAATAGATTACCTGCAGTAATAGGGGGCTTCCCTTAAAAATTTCGGATTTGGCATCCTTCTTCAACTCATCCGCACTCAGCAAAGTCTCAGCAACAACCAACGGCATAATAGAATAGCAACTTTCCATCTGGCTAATCAAGGGGATTAGCCTTATGTCACCGAACTCACCATTATTATTCGACAGCAAATAATGATTCAACAAGCAAAATACAAGGGCTCGAATGTTCAATTTTTGTTCGGTCATATTCTTACTAGGCCTAAAATGATGTTTTACGAGTTTTGCCAAGTTAACCTTATCGTCTACAATAAATTCAGCAAACATGTTATCATCTAGCCCTAGGAAAGCCCTTATGGTTGTTTTACCCTCTTCAATAGTGCCAGGGATAACAGGAGTAGCATTAGTAGGATAACCAAGGATCGCAGCAAATTCATCAGGCAAAGGACATATTTCATTGCCCCGAAAGGAAAAAACATGATGATCGGAGTCCCAAAAGTTTAGGGCAGCATGCAGAAAATTATAATCAATATTAATTTGTTGTAAGCCTAAAAGTGCCTCTAAGTGGTATTCTTTTAACAAAGCTTTTTCTGTGGGAGTAAGGGCTCGTAGCCAACGCCTAACAGTCCGTTGGAGTGAGAAATTAGGGATCGACATAGCAAAAGCAGTAAATAATTAGAGCACAGCAAAAAAGAGAGAAAGAATTTGAGAGTGGTGGAAAATAAGGACGTACCTAGCCCCTATATATAGCTGAACGCACCCAATAAACATCCTGATCCCATTCGGAAACGTGTTTAGAAATCCGAAAATCAAATATTACCAGGAAAGAACTTTCAGCGCCCACCTCTGGGCGCCGGAATTTTTAACGCCTGAGCTTGGGCGCTGAAAATGCAGCCCAAGGCCCAGATTTCACAAAAACACGGAATAGGATAGGACTTAAGACCGTGTTGCTAAAACACGAGGCCCTATTACAAGTAAGATCAAGCCCAAAGCACCTTTAGCTCCCAAATAAGCAAAAAAAATAAATATAAAAACTTGGTCAAAACTTAGACTCATCTCAGAAAACGCTCATGTACACTTTTCAAAAAAAAAGCAAGTTAAATATCATGGTCATTCTTCGAAACACCAAAAATATGTGTCGTCAAGTCATTGGTTTTCCAAATAGAAAATGTCTGTCTGTCAAAGGGATAATCCGGGACAAGCCAAAACCGGATGTCGCCTGAAAGCTAAAGTCGCACTCCACGGCTTCACTAAAATAGCACACTACTATAGGAGGTCGCTCGCACATACGAGCGTGACCCCGAACATGATTACAAGACGCGAAAAACAACCGACGAGCCCCAACACTTGGGGGCTCGCGAAAAGTGGACTCCAACAAAGAGCGCGCAATCAAAATCACATTCCCAGTCTGCGCCACGCACCATATCATGTTTGGATATCTCAAAAAAAAAATATTGTTAAATATACACAGTGCGGACCCACTTATAGGACACATCTAATCGGAAAATATTACGACCCACCAACAGGTTGTAATCACCGAAGGATCTTCTACATAGGCAAAATAAGAAATTCAAAATGGGCTCGCCCACCCTCAGCGGGCGGGGTCTGCGTCACTAGCCGCGCAGGTCCTCAGTTTTTCAAAGAATAAAGTCTTCAAATTTAAAATAGGTTCGCCACCTTCAGCGGGCGGGGTCTACGTCACAAACCGCGTAGGTCCTTATTTTCAAAAAAAAAAATTTAAACAGATTCGTCCACTTCTATCGGACGGGGTGTCCACCCTCAGCGGACAAGGTTCGCCACCTTCAGCGGGCGGGGTCTACGTCACAAACCGCGTAGGTCCTTATTTTCAAAAACATCAAACAGATTCGTCCACTTCTATCGGACGGGGTGTCCACCCTCAGCGGACAAGGTTCGCCACCTTCAGCGGGCGGGGTCTACGTCACAAACCGCGTAGGTCCTTATTTTCAAAAACATCAAACAGATTCGTCCACTTCTATCGGACGGGGGGTCCACCCTCAGAGGACAGGCTCGCCCACCTTTAGCGGGCGGGGTCTGCGTCACTAACCGCGCAGGTCCTTAGTCGCTGCAGCGATAACTTTTATTGGTTTTCCCTTTTTCCAAAAATTAAAGGATTGGTTTGTTGGATTTTCCTTCGTTTTACATCCTATAAAAACAAGGGGGTTTTCTCGTTTAGCCAGCCCTGAAAATGAGAATCTTTAAAAACGTTTTACCTCGTGATTGGGCTTGGCCAGGCCCAATTACACTTTACAGCTTTAATTTCGAAAACATCTGTAGTTACTCCCAGTGACAAAGTGAGGGAGTTTCTACGCATCTTTAGATCCTTCCAATGACAAAGTGAGGAAGTTTCTATACTATCAGTTGACAAATCCCAATGACACGTGAGGGATATGTCGACACTTCAAGTGATGACCCTTAAGTCAAATGTTATCACTCGGGGGCTCGTGAGACCCTCGCAAAACAGGTCACATACACCATGGCTTGTGCGACGCACTCCATCTAATACTTTGACCATCGTCTTACTCCAAGACTCAGTCAAAGTGCGGGCTAACTGTAGACACCTACTTTTGTCCCCATTCCCGCAAGGGAAAGGTTCGATGATGAAAGCATAAAAACTCCACTTGACAACGCATCTCCTATAAAATAAACGAATCTCGATTCCCTATTTCATTTCACCCGAAACCTGCTATTTATGGAAACCTGCTAAAAACAGTAACTGCCGTAAAAGGTAGCTTCTAAAGGTGGCAAATCATAAAAGATAGAAACCTGTTAGAATTAGGTGTTGCATTCCAACATAAATCCTAAATGAGATAGAAAACTGCGAGAATCCTATTCCTAATAGGATTCGGAAATAAGAGTTACGTATAAATTTAAATCCTAACGAGCCTAGAGTTCGTAACGGGCCCAGACGCATTCCGTCACAAATTGTTACGCGCTAAAAGACTCAAATTAATCTCAAACTCTACGGATTTTAGAATCCGAAACTGACTAAACAAAAACTGCCCATACCCTATTTTCAACGCCTGGCTCTGGGCGCTGAAAATACCTGGGTACGTCTCTTTTCCTAACTCTTACGGATTAGAACTCTGCAATTCTATCTTTCCACGAACTCTTCCCTATAAATAGGCCCCTAGTTTCGACGTGAAACAACACATAATATACTCTGAGTATTGACTCTAAACCCCTTAGCCTAAGCCTCTCGCTGCGAAACTGTTCACGCGTTCTGTCGCAATCGATCCATAAATCGAACAGAACGTATCCTGTCCCATAATCGAGATTCGTTAAATAAAAAGGAGAAATAGCAAAGTCAAAGTGGTTAGTTTTCTGAGAACCGTGACGCACCTCTCAAGGGTGCGTCGTAATGTGTCCCTTTTCGATGATTTAACCGCTTTCCTCGCCCTTTTTATGAACTGTTAAACTAACCTAATCTGATTGTTCTATCACGCCTAACAAATATAATATTTTTGGGAAATCGGATTATCATGCTAGGTCCCTCAATGTTATTTAAATCAGATAATCGCGATCGAATTAGTATTATATGTTGCATATTGCTAAAATCAATTCAGATTAGTTTAATAGTTAACGCATGTCCCTTCAATTATTTATGCTGAGCTAGTAAGGATATCCTGCCTCTGGAGTTATCGACGAGCGAATTACTCCTCTCTGTAGTTACAGTCCCCCGAACCCTCAATCTCTACCTTGCGGGTGTACATTGAGAGATCCCCACACCAGGGATCACAAGGGAACCTACGGCCGTCATGGTCAAACATAATTGCACTCCCTTTATGTCACGATAACCGGGTTTTGTCAGTTTTTCTCATTGTTGTTAAAAACTAAATGGCGATTCCTATATTACTAGTCAATTGGGTGAATACTCACAGGAAATCCAATTACACTTGATTGAATAAAAAGAATCGTCACACCCACGGGGGACAAGGTCACGCATTAGCCTCGCGCTTTTTCGACCCCCTCACAAATTCCGTCTTCGGGACGCCAGTCCTCGAGTGGAGCCTCCACGACTCGCCTATCGAACGAGTAGACAGCATGGTCGCAGGCGGAGGCCTAGGCACCGAAAAAGCCCCGACCGTCTGCATGCGTACCCGCTCTCCCAAGTACCAGACAGGGTCCCGGCGGCCGACGAACAAGACCCGCATCTGGCTCAGGGCATGACTATCCCTGACCGAAGTATAAGTACCCCTAAAAGAGAGCTATGGGGTCCACACAACCTGTTTTTGTACAAACACGGTCAGATCTCGCACATAGAAAATAAAAATGACGAAATACGAGATAGAGGATAAGATTCTGCACATGCTCAGGGTTCCCGTCCCGAATGAGATCCCACACGGTATCAGGCGGTGGACGCACTGTCAGCTTCTTCTTCCTACCCCAACGACGACCGGCAGGGTACTCCAAAGGCCTCTGCCCCTTTCGGGGAGCCAGCCAAGGTAAGTTCTCAAAGGCCCACATCTACAAAAGGAAAAGACAACAAAACATCAAAAAAAGAGGCCCGGTAAAAGCGAGAAAACAAAGGAAAGTCTAGGCACATACCTCGATCAAACGCGGCACTCCCGCTAATGTAATGACGAAGTGACGTCTACTCGGGTCCGAGTCGCGCACCGCCAAACTCATCTGGCCGACGAGCGTCGCATAGCCCAAATCGCCTCAGCGATAGTCACCCAGTGTAGACACGTCCTCCACCATGCCTATCCACCTCGGGTCAAAGGTGTCAGTCGGACCCGATAGAAAAGTGGAAGTAATAAAATGGAGGTAGAACAGCCGAGCCTGTCTCGAAGACGACTCCTCTACCCCATGCTCCAAGGCCCACATCAGGTCAGCGAAAGGTATCCCACGGGGCTGGTACGAAGGCAATCTCATGCCCATCAACGAGCCCAGGAGCCTGGTGCCCTCAGCAACAGTCGGCAGTGGGCCATCCGACCTCAGACGAACGGGGTTCCCTGTAAAGGTCAAGCCCGTCAAAGCCGTGTAGTCCTCGGGAGTGATCGTCATCTCACCCCAAGGAAAATGGAAGGTGTTGGTGGTATCCCACCACCACCTCATGAACGACCGCAGAAAGGACAAGGAGATGTTAAGCCGAAGTATCTCCCAGAAGGTCTCGACCACCGGAAACAGTGAGCTCGCCCTCACCAAAGCCTGGGCGTCCGAGCTCAGGAAACTAAAAACGGTCTCACTCGTCGCTGCGCCGTAGCCGCGAACCGTAGTCTCTCTCCTCGCGTGAAGGCGGGAAGTCACACGGTGCTCTAGGTCGTAGTGCGGATCACGACCATCGTAGAGCTCAGGACCCACCCATAGGGGACCCGCGCCAGTAGACTGACGCGTCATGCCACGCTCCTCGTGGCCACCGGAAGGAGGTGACGACTCGTCAGGCATGCTGATCAATAATACAATAAAGGCATTATACCTTTAACAAAACTGGCACTCACACCAATCATTAAAGGAGTGCATTCCACTCATAAAATGGAGTCATACAATTTTTTTTTGTTCCCTAAGACATGATACTAAGTTCATATCGAGCATAAAAATTCCCTAAGTGAAAATTTTTAATTAACTCCAACCAAATGAAAATTCTTCCATAATTTGTCATTCATGAATTATGAGGAGCGCAAGCAATATACCAAAAACACCTACATTGTAAGAAAACCCTAGAGTCGTAGGTATACTTGGGGGCTAGCATGAAAATGCCCAAATTCAACAAGAATCAACATACTTGCGAAAATTAACATGCACAAACTAATTAACATGTTATGAGGAACATTTCCAACTATCTAATTGAAGGAAAGGGGCACAAAATCAAAAACCCCCAAATCAATTTCATGCACAAAAATACTTGACAAAAAAAACTGAAATTGACAAAAAAAGCTCAAAATTACTGAAAATTACTTACATTGGGAAGATTAGGAAGTGATTTGGAGTAGAATTCGTAAAGAAAAGTGAAGAAACGAGCAAGAAATCAGTTGAAAGAGGTGAGGAGCTTGAGCGAAAATGGTGGAAATGGGAAAGGAAGGAGACGGTCCGCGAATTTAAAGACCTGTCTCCCCTTCGCATTTTCAACGCCCAGCTCTGGGCATTAGAAATTCTCGCGCCCAGAGCTGGGCGCTTAAAATGCTTCCCAGACAGCGAATATTCGCTGTCGGGCACGCGCAATCCCCTATTTTGTGTAAAATATCTGTTATCTTGATATTTCTTTCCCAAGAACGGTATTTTGCAATATCGTTAAAAATATACACAGTGTGGACCCAATAATAGGACACACCTGATCAGGAAATATTGCGACCCACCAACAGGTTGTAATCACAAAAGCCCCCCTACATAGGTAAGATAAGAAATTCAAAATGGGCTCGCCCACCCTCAGCGGGCGGGGTCTGCGTCACTAGCCGCGCAGGTCCTCAGTTTGCAAAAACGAATCTTCAAAAAAAAAATATATGTTCACAGGCTCGCCATCTTCAGCCGACGGGGTCTACGGTGCAAACCACGTAGGTCCTTATTTTCAAAAAATAAACACAAACAAATTTCAAAACAGATTCGTCCACTTCTATCGGACGGGGTGTCCACCCTTAGCGGACAGGCTCGCCATCTTTAGCCGGTGGGGTCTGCGTCACTAAACGCGCAGGTCCTTAGTCGCTGCAGCGATAACTTTTTCGGTTTTCCGTTTTTCCCAAAAACGATGTGAGTAGCCTTTGGTTTTCCGTTTTTCCCAAAAACGATGTGAGTAGCTTTTGGTTTTCCGTTTTTTCCAAAAAAAGAGGGATGTGAGTAGTTATTGGTCTTTCGTTTTTTCCAAAAAATAACGATGTGAGTAGTTTCCCTCTTTTCCAAAATTTAAATGATTGGTTTTCCGTTTTTTCCAAAAAGAACGATGTATTGAATTTTCCTTCGTTTTAGGTCCCAAAAAAACAAGGGGGTTTTCTCGTTTAGCTAACCCTAAAAATGAGAATCTTTAAAAACATTTTTACCTCGTGGTTGGGCTTGGCCAGGCCCAATTACACTTTACAGCTTTGATTTCGAAAACATCTGTAGCTCCTCCCAATGACAAAGTGAGGGAGTTTCTGCGCACCTTTAGATCCTTCCAATGACAAAGTGAGGAAGTTTCTATACTATCCGTTGACAAATCCCAATGACACGTGAGGGATATGTCGACACTTCAAGTGATGACCCTTAAGTCAAATGTTATCACTCAGGGGCTCATGAGACCCTCGCAAAAAACAGGTCACCATAGCTTGTGTGACGCACTCCGTCTAATACTTTGACCATCGTCTTACTCCAAGACTCAGTCAAAGTGGGGGCTAACTGTAGGCACCTACTTTTGTCCCCATTCCCGAAAGGGAAAGGTTCGATGATGAAAACATAAATCTCCACTTGACAACGCATCTCCTATAAAAATAACGAATCTCAATCACCCTTCTCGTTTCACCCGAAACCTGCTATTTATGGAAACCTGCTAAAAATAGTAACTGTCGTAAAGGGTAGCTTCTAAAAGTGGCAAGTCATAAAAGATAGAAACCTGTTAGAATTAGGTGTTGCACTCCAACATAAATCCTAAATGAGATAGAAAACTGCGAGAATCCTATTCCTAATATGATTCGGAAATAAGAGTTACGTATTAATTAAAATCCTAACGAGCCTAGAGTTCGTAACGGGCCCAGACGCATTCCGTCATGAAATTGATACGCACCAAAAGACTCGATTAAGTCTCAAACACTACGGATTTCAGGAATCCGAATCTGACTAAGAAAACAGCCCAGACCCTATTTTCAACGCCTGGCTCTGGGCGCCGAAATCTTCGGCGCCCAGGCCTGGGCGCTGAAAATACCTGGGTACGTGTTTTTCCCTAATTCTTTGTGGATTAGGGCTCTGCAATTCTATCTTTCCACAAACTCTTTTCTAAAAATAGACCCTTAAGTTCGACGTGAAATCACAACACACAATTCATATTCTGAGTATTGACTCCAACCCTTAGCCTAAGCGTCACGCTGCGAAATTTTTCACGCGTTCTGTCGCAATCAATCCATAAATCGAACAGAACGTATCCTGTCCCATAATTTGAGATTCGTTAAATAAAAAGGAGAAATAGCAAAGTCAAAGTGGTTAGTTTTCTGAGAACCGTGACGCACCTCTCAAGGGTGCGTCGTAATGTGTCCCTTTTCCATGGTTTAATTGCTTTCCTCGCCCTTTTTATGACCTGTTAAACTAACTAAATCTGATTGTTCTATCACGCCTAACAAATATAATATTTTTGGGAAATTGGATTATCATGCTAGGTCCCTTAATGCTATTTAAATCAGATAATCGCAATCAATCTAGTATTATATGTTGCATATTGCTAAAATCAACTCAGATTAGTTTAATAGTTAACGCATGTCCCTTCAATTATTTATGCTGAGCTAGTAAGGATATCCTGCCTCTGGAGTTATCGACGAGCGAAGTACTCCTCTCGGTAGTTACAGTCCCCCGAACCCTCAATCTCTACCTTGCGGGTGTATGTTGAGAGATCCCCACACCAGGGATCACAAGGGAACCTACGGTCGTTGTGGTCAAACATAATTGCACTCCCTTTATGTCACGATAACCGGGTTTTGTCAGTTTTTCTCATTGTCGTTAAAAACTGAATGGCGACTCCTATATTACTAGTCAATTGGGTGTAAACTCACAGGAAATCCAATTACACTTGATTGAATAAAAAGAATCGTCACACCCACGAGGGACGAGGTCACGCATTAGCCTCGTGCTTTTTCGACCCCCTCACACAAACGTCAGAACCTCCAGCAATAAAATTTACAGTTTTAATATGAGGGGGAGGTGGAGGAGGTCAAGAAGGAGAATTGGAGTTGTCTTAGTTGATGACGCCACGAGCTTTGTGTGACATAACGTCCTTGAGGTATCCGTTCTTTAGTAAGTAAACCACTTCTCTTCTTAGTGCTACGCACTCATTGGTAGTGTGACCGATGTCGGCATGGAAGTTAAACCACTTCGAGGGATCCTTCTTCGAGTCGGGTTTGCTGGATTTGGGCGGCCATCGTACTGCTTTTCCCATCTTCGAAAGGTGGTTCATCAGACCTACAGTGTCAACACAAAAAGAATATTCCTTAATCCTTGGGGGCAGGTCGGGACTGTTCTTCCAATCGGAGTCATCGTCTTCTTCCACCACTGCTACGTGTTGAGGTCGGGAATAAGGGGCCGGACGATCATTGCATTCTTTTGGGGGTAAGTTAGTCGCATGTCCGTCTTGGTGTAGTCATTGGTTCCTTTCCTGAAGTAGAGAGTTTCTGCCAACCTGATTAGGGCCATTGCTTTGGCTTGGGCATCTTCAAACGTCTTACAAGGATATTTGATTAGATCTCTCGATCGATAGGTCGGTCTCGCCATACAGTCCTTGTCTGAACGCTTCGATCGCAGTTGGGACGTCACACTCCGGTATAGTCACCTTCTCTCTAATGAACCGGGCTATATAGTCTTTCAGGGGCTCATCTGGTCGTTGGACCACACGGTACAGGTCGCTTGTCTGCTTCTCTAACCCCCTGCTGCTAGCAAATTGTTGGTTGAACATGTTGTCGAGGTGGGAAAAAGAGGTGATTCATCTGTTTGGCAGGCTGGTTAACCACTTCAAGGCGGGCCCAATCAGTGTCGAGCCGAATCCTTTGCAGAGCTTGGGAACCGGGATCGTCGTCATCCGCTGCTTGTAGGTCAAGATATGCTCCCTAGGGTCGGTCGGTCCATCATACATGGGCATATTGGGTGGGCTAAACCGCTTCGGAATGTCAATCGCGTCGATGGGGTCATCATATGGTGAGTCGGCATACTATCTAGGCTAGCTTCTTTGATTGGTGTTGGTACTCCAGGGATTTTGTTTATCATGATCATGATTTGTTGGGGTTGGTGGTTGGTATTTTCGCAGATACTATTGAGCATTGGGACGAGGGGGTTGAATGTTTCGGGGAGGCTGGCTTGAAGGTGTTGGTAGTAGGTGTTTTGTGGATACATGTTGTGAGGTTGATAAGGAGTGAACTGAGGCACGACTTGTTGTATGAAGGGAGGTGTGCCCAGGGCCGCGTTGGTACCTGCAACATAAGGAAAGGAGTTACGAAACCATGACTAATCGGAACAACTGACCTGTTAGGAGTGTTGTATAGGGAATAGTTTCGAGAGGAGTCCGGGCGCATCGGGGTGTGTGGGAACACTGCTTGTAGTGCTTGACTGGCCAAGGGAACCTCCATTATCTGGGGAGGTGCTCCTGGTGCTGAAGTGACTAGGTTGACAACGGGTTGGACGACCTGTTGGGAGAAGACCTGATCCTAGGGCACTTGGGTGGTCGGTGTTAGTCTCTGCGCTGAAGTCGAGACGGGTAGGGGCATCGACATGGTTACCATTGGGGGAGGTAACGGACGGAACACCGGATTGAAGACGGGTGCCGACGCCATGGTGGATGTCGTCATGCGGACTTGAGATGAGGTGACTTGGGCAGCCGTTGTAGCAGCAACGGTCGCCGATGTACCTGTAGAAGATGTTTGAGTTGGAGGGGGAGGCAACCAACTCGGATTCGAGCGAGGTTGACTTGGCAGTGGTTCAAATTCATGGATCTACTCGAGGATCGGGCCTCCAGGTTCGCCGAAAGGTACATGGAGGGGATGATCAGGGGCGACGTCGAGGTCCAGGCGGCGGCTCAGCCCAGAGGTATCTCGCCGGTATTGGAACCTAGACCCGGTGGCGATGGAGGCGGCGGATCTGACTTGGGAGTGCAAGGCCTCATTTTCCTTTTGGAGGATGTTGATGCGCTGCTCCATGGCTTCAAATCGACGAGTAATGTCGTTGGATGACCTAGCATTTCCGGCCATGGTGTTTGGGTTGAAATTATCGAGTTGCTTTTGATTGTCAGCCCCACGGTGAGCGCCAAATTGTTTTGGGAAAATTCCACCTAGAGCCGAACTTGCCTTGAGGATGGTGCTAACAATCGATTGAGCAAGATAATTTAGGGTAACGAGAGTAAGTCGTAAAAGCATGAAATGAGAGTATTATTATTGGTCAGAATTTTGTACCCCTAAACTAATTTAGCTAAGCCATTTTATAGGCTTTACATGATAAAATGTAATGTTTAAATATTAAATACACATAATTGGACATTAAGTAGGTAATTAGGGTTGTTTTAATCGGTTTGTAACCGTTCCTCTTCCCTTAGCCGTTGCGAGCAAGTTGGAGAGTTGCACCGTCATGCCTTGCTGGCAGCCATGTGTACTCACCGTAGGCATATCTGACCACGTCACCAAGAGGGTATTTTCCCCCCTAACAGGAAACATCCGAGTTTAATTTATTATTGTCCACTGTGAAATGTTTAACTAGTAGAGGAAGGAAGCGATGATCAATTTATCCCTTTAAATAACTTTGTTAAATAGAGATGGCCACTGGGTCGAGTCTAACCTATCCCAACCTGACACAACCCATAGTGGGTCACGTGGGTCAGTCCTATTTGTGAACAATGACACAATCCGCCAAACTCGGATTTATTTTTATGTGTCGTGGATCGAGTTTTTCCAATACAATCCATATCGACCTACCCAATTGGACCTTACACAACCCACCACAGAAAGCCCAACGTCCCACCCAACACACTAACCCAACCCGCCCGACACATGAACCCAACCCACCTAACGATGTGACATGGCCACCAGACTCGCATCTTAATTTAAACTACTTCGTATGTTTAAAGTGCTAATATACTATACATCAACTACAATTATGTGAGTATGTCCATAACATAAAACTTAATTAATTTAAGTTCATATAAAATTTGTACTCGTAATTTTTTAACGCTTGAGTAATCTTCCAAACCCATCTGACCCACATCAACTCTTAAAACTCGTCTAATTCAACCCACCAAATCTACCTGACCCATCAGAGTAACATCCAGCCCCATGGAAGCTTGTTGTAGCCCGCCAAACCATCAGACCCACTTCCCGCACAATCTACCACGTACAATGTCTATTTTTTCCGGCACAACCCACGACCCGACCTATCCTGATTTTTACTGAGACGGATCGTGTGTCAACTATCCTCGACCCACGACCCACCAAACCCGCCAATGACTCACCCAACCCACGTTGTTAGCTATCTCTATATGTTAATGTTAGCACTATAATTTTAAGTAATATTTAATTTTTTTATCCTTGATAAAACAAAATTATAAAATTTTACAAAATGTCACGCATATATCGTGTGCATACGACACTCTAAATAATACTCCTTACTAAGGAGTACTCCCTCCGTTCCGGAATACACGCACCGGTTCGAGTTGACACGCTTGCCAATGCACAACTTTGACCACCAATATCTTTAACTACATATTATAAAAACTTATGAAATATTAATATTTTGAAAATATATGTTAAGATGAAGCCAACAATATATTATATGCTAACTTTTGTTTTCAATACTAGAAATAAAATACGGTCAAAGTGAATTATGTGAATAGTGCAAAAAGTCAAACCGGTGCGTGTATTTCGGGACGGAGGGAGTATTAGAATTTAGTTCTATTAAGTCAAAAATCATGTCTTATAAGGTCTGACATTTTTAGATACAAATACAAATATCTGTCCGCAATTAATTTTGGACACAAACGAGGCCACTGACTATAGTTAACACAATAATTTCCTCTTCTTCCCTCCTCAATAAATCTCATGCATTTTTGTTTTATCAACTCATGCGGATTATTTGTTCGTAACTCTTTGTACGGCTGATAGCCACAAGTCTACAAGGCCAACAACATCTTTTTTTTTCTTTCTCATTATAATGCCACTCCGTAACTCTTCTAATTATTTTAAAAATATTTTACCATCTTACCACTGTATAACAACAAACTACTTCTAAAGATTCGCCATGTCTCTCAATCTCTCTTTCATTATCAGCTTTTGTTACACCTTGCCCTGTTTGATAGTTACGTCGACACTACAAGAAATTGTACCATTAACGACGGAAAATCCTGTAGCGAAAGGTTAATAATCGTTGATTAACAATGGCATTCCCTGTCGCGAACCCGTCATAAAAAGGGGTCGTCGTTAATGGAAAATCTCGTTGTTAACCCGTCGTAAAAGACATTTGCGACAGTTGTTCCCGTCTTTGTTTGATTGCTATCCCCGTCGCAAAAGGCTTTTGCGACGAGATTTTTGACCCGCTACCTTAAAGGCTACTGATTTTAACGTTTGACAAAAGCTACACAAACGCTACATCTACCGCTACATCTACCGCTAACTGCTACCTTGCCAACCGCTTAAAAATTTTACAAGTAACGTCTTAACTAGGTCAAATCGCTACCCGCCACCTCAAATCCTACCGCCAAACACGCACGGCCTATCTAGCTAAGGGAATATGACCAGCTTATTTATAAATATTTGCGTTTGATGCAGTCCATATTATAAAAGTAGTGAAAATATAATGCAAGGGTCAAAGGACCAAGCTGATAACAACTCCTCCTCTCCAAGGCCAAAATCTCATCCATTTAAGATATGTTACTGCAAATATTGTGGTAGGAGATTTCTAAACTCGCAAGCATTAGGCGGCCATCAAAATGCTCATAAAAAGGAGAGACGAGAAGCAAAACATCAGAAACAAGAGATGATGAGGAATTCAATGATGATGCCGAACTTTGGGATGCCGGCGGTGTTACCCTACTATTCCTTTGTACTTCAGCCTCATCACGGTGTTGCACAACACCATATCATTGGTGGCCAACACCCTACTTCGCCGGAAAGTTGTTATAACTACAGCAGCTGGCCGGGAAGTTGTCGTCGGTTTGATCATTCTGCAGAAGATAGCAGCAGCAACAACCAAGTCATTGGAGGAGCTGATGATGATAATGTTGATGAGAAATTAGAGAATAGAACAATTGCAGCATCTAATGATGATGATGATGAACGGGGTTTTCTTTTACAGCTACCTGACCTCAATTTGGATCCCTAGCTTTCTTTAATTTCATTAATTATTAATATCAGAATTTTAATTTTTTATGGATCTTTTCGATTTTTGTGTACTAAGCATGATTATTTAGTTGATTGGCTTGTAACTTGAGAAGTGAGAACTAGTTGTAAAATAATGCACTTATTATCCAAAAGATTACCATCGTTTTCAACTGGAGTAATTTGATAGTCGAGCTGCTTTTGAGTTTTAGTGTCCTAGCCTCCTAATCCTAGGTCAACTAGAGATGTTAATTGAATGTTTTATTTATTCTTAATTTGGCAAGGAATACTAGAATGTAGTACTCCGTAACTTACAATTTGAAGGACACGTAGAGTATACTTCCTTTGTACTGCCTTGCAATAATGTATGTTACTCGATTTCTATGGAGGGCGGCGTGCCCCATATCACCCCCCTAAACGACAAAATAGGGATAAGACAAACATTAATTCAAGTGTCATTTTTCAAAAAAGCAGATGTCATTTTTAAAAAAATGGATGCCATTTTTCAAAAAAAATGATTTTGTCCTTTAGCGTTTGTCTTTAGCCTATTTTGCCGTTTAGTGGTATGATATGTTTAGTAAAAACATATCTGATATTGATTTATACTTCATCATCTCTATGTATGCAAGACGGTTAGACGGAATATAATATGAATCACAATAAGTCTTCTATATTAAAAAGCCGACAGCATGCAAATTTTTGGCGTAATTTTTGTTTCAATTTTACCCCTTCATCCCTTTGTTTATTACAAATTCTTTTAGCTAATTCAATTTATTTTTATTTTTATTTGCGTGATTGTCAAGCGTTGATCATGAATCAGGTTAAGTATTTCCCTCATCATTTCCTTAAATATTGTATCATGTTTGACTACGTTTTTCAACACATGGCTTTGACTCTTAATATTTTGAATTATGTGGAAAATTTTAAAAGTGGATATTTAGAAAATATATATTGATACTAATCTAATAAGACCGCACAAGACTACAATTTTTCATACGTATTAATCACAAAAGATTATCAAAGGTCTATTGTGAATAGTGCAAAAATCCAAATTGTGC
The DNA here is from genome assembly GCF_020520425.1 of Spinacia oleracea. Classification (NCBI taxonomy): domain Eukaryota; kingdom Viridiplantae; phylum Streptophyta; class Magnoliopsida; order Caryophyllales; family Amaranthaceae; genus Spinacia; species Spinacia oleracea. The sequence goes on from NC_079489.1 coordinate 143,996,001, forward strand.
TATATTTATTTTTATTTATTTATTTTTTTTGACAAAGGCTACAACACAACAAAAACAAATAAAAATAAGATCCCGATTTCCTGCAAAACTGAGCAAGATTGTGAGCTTGGAGCACATCTCCTCTGTCAACCTTCATGATTGTGCATTTTTGGAAAAGACCTCCAATTCTTCGGATTTCCATCAGAGTCCAGTGAATCGGAATAATCGGGGGGGGGGGGGGGGGGGGGGGGCTACTATCCTTAAGAGCATTGACTAGAATCGAAGAGTTTGTATCGATTCTTACCTTTATGGCATCATTACTATTCGCCCATCGAAGAGCTTGCAAGCACACCTCTGCCTCAATGTGAAAGGTTGAAGCTGCCTTACCATAACCTCCACCCTTCTTACCCTGTTGGTCATGAACCCCTGAAGTGCAAATCCACGCCCACCCACCATTCTTATTGCTTTTACACCATGATACGTCCACCTGTAAAATCATATCAATGCAAAAGACCTTTTGCTTGCCAAGGTGCGTGAATTGAAACCCTAGAGGCTCCACTGGTCCTTTAATCAGCATATTGTTTTCCTTCCTGGAAAAGCAATCATATCCTTCATACCACGCCTCATTCGATCCATCACCAACCTGACATGCCCTCCCATATTTTTGAAAACTCTGCCATTTCTTGTTGTCCAGATACTCCAAAGAATCGATATAAAGTTAGCTATCCTCTGACTATCCCACCCATCCTCGCTATGAAAAAGCAAGATATAGCTTTGTATCCATTCTTTCAAAGAATACGATAAATTTTTTGTGGCATCCATTCCTAGGGCACATCATGTCCAAGCCAAAGTTGCCACTGAACAAAATCTAAAGAGATGCAAGGAATCCTAACTCCCATTGCCATAATAATCACACTCCACATCACCCTTCATTCCTCTTTTCCTTAAGTTATCTTTAACCGCAATACCATCATAGAAAATCTTCCATAACAAGACTTTCCATTTTGAAGGAATTTTGAATTTCCACATTAGACGAATAAACTTATTATCATGATCATCTATCATTCTTTGGTCCGATGCTAAATGAGTTTGCAAGAAATTATAACCTAACCGAACTGTGTATTTCCCAGAGCAACATCCTTTCCAATAACTAAAGTCTCCAGCCTCATTTTTTGGGATTTCCATTGCCAAAATACTATTAGCATCCGTCCATTCGAACCTTTCCCTAACTAAGCATGTTCTCCAATTCTTTGTGGATTGACAAATGAATTCCTCCACCTTCCACCTTGCAGCAGCTCTAATTTGTTGATCCCCTTTTACTTCTGGAACCCGACCCTCCACCCAAGCCATACTACTTGCTCAAATTTTGCTCCTATTCCCAACCTTCCACACCATTCCTTTTAAAAACTTTGCTCCTGCTTCCCACATGCCTCTCCTTCCTCACGAAGCACCTTTTAACCTAACCCCTTCCATACCAAGCTTGAAAACTTGGCACCCTCCCATGGAAAAGTTAACCTTCGAAACCAAGAGTTGAGGGTTAACATGCATACGATTACCGGTTTAAAAAGTAAGGCATCGTTAAGAGAACTCATGGCCCTAATTCCAAGTCCCCCGTCTCCTTTATTGAGCTGCGTTGTTTTCCTGTCAACCCAATGAGCGCCTCATTCCCCTTTATTAGCCCAAAAGAACCTAGTGATTATAGAATCCAGTTTATTGGTCACAGAAAGAGGAAGCTTTAGACACCGCATCACGTGAGAAGAGATACTAATCAGTGCAGCCTGAATTAGGATCAGTTTTGTAGCCTGAGATAGTCTAACAAAAGACTAAGCCATAACCTTTGTACTTATTTTATCCACAAGAAACTGAAAATGCTCTTTCTTTCTTCTCCCTATATCAACCAGCACACCTAAATGATTACTCATATGATCCACGTCTTTCATCTTGAGACTTCTTTTCAATTCTTCTTTTAAATCCTGGTTTATGTTGGGAGAGAATTTGGCAAAGGACTTCGCATTTACGATACATTGCCCCAAAATTTTTCCAAAGTTTGCCAGTATTTGCATGATATTATAACACGCCTCCTTATTTTCTTTAAGAAAAGCAAAGCATCATCAGCAAAAAATAAATGGTTGATCGATGACGCTCTCCTTGAGACTTTGATGCCCTGGAATTGCTTGATCTCCTCTCCTAATTTCAACATTCTTGACAATATGTCCATACAGAACAAGAAAAGATAGGGGGATAGAGGATCTCCCTGTCTAAGCCCACATTTTGGCTTAAATTCTTCGGTGGCCTTTCCATTTATTAGTGCTTTGTAGGATACTGTTGATATGCACTGATGAACCAGACCAATCCAGTGACACAAAAACCCATAAGCCTTATGGACTTTAAGCAAGAACACCCAATCAACCCTATCATAAGCTTTAGACAGATCTAGCTTAATTGAAGCCAATGACATCATTTTCTTGCAATTAATAAAGTGAATGAGCTCATGACTCAGTAGAATGTTATCTTCAATGTACCTTCTTGGTATAAAACATGTTGATACTCAAAAATCAAAGAGGGGAGGACTATTTTCATCCTGTTCACCATACATTTTGAAATACACTTGTAGATTGTGTTGCAAAGCCCGATCGGTCAAAAATGACTTGCAGTTTGTGGTTCCATTCCTTAAGCATGTTTCCCGTCATAAAGAAGTGCTTCACACTCTTAACCACCGAATCCCCTACCTTGTACCAAAACTTGTGGAAGAATTCAGCAATTTTTCCATTAGGCCCCGGCGATTTATGAATATCAAACATTGCCTTTTTTATTTTAATATCCAAGAGCGGCTTGTCCATTCTTTGGATTTCATGACTCGACAAAGCGGGAAGGTGCAATTGTCTCAAAACTAGGTCAACTTTTGAAGGAAATAATACCCTTGGTCCAAGTATGCATTCAATGCTAAGTCTTATAAATGTGGTTCAGTGTTAAACAAGTTAATAAATTCAGTGAGATCAAGTGAGCTGAATGCCTAGCTAGAGGTCGCTTTAGTTCAAGTGGAATTAATAATATTAATCCACAACTTACTCTTGACTGAACCCGTAGGGTCACACAAATAGTACATGAACGGATCAAGTATTTAAGTGAATATATTATTCATTAAGTACTCCATTTATGAACATTCGGAAACGACGGATCTCGGTTTCAGTGGGAGCTGAAATCGTCAAAAGGCAGAATAAATAATACTCCGAAAATGATGATATTGCTGGAAACGGAAATATGGTTCATGACGGAAATATAAATATTATCCAAGTCGTAGATGTTGCTTGAAACGGAAACATGGTTCGTATCGGAAAATATTATCGGAAATAAAAATATTACCGAAATCGGAAATATTGTCGGAAAAGGAAATTATTTCCGAAATCGGAAATATTAACGAAAACGTAAATATTTGTTCGAATCGGAAATGAATTCCGGAATCGGAAAACGAATCGGAAGCGCGACGTGCGAATACTCGACGAACGATCTTGCGAGACGCAAGGCCCAGCGCCAAGCAAGCCCGCGCGGAGCAAGCAACCTTGGGCCGAGCAAGTCAGCAGCGCCCAGCGCATGGGCCGCGTGTTGTTGTTGGACGCCAAGCACGCTTGGGCCAAGGAAGTCAGCAGCACCCAGCGCATGGGCCGCGTGCTGTTGCTGGACGCCAAGCATAGCGCAGCAACGTGGGCTTAGGCCACACACTGCAAGGCCTTGGTCGGCCGGTTGCTTGCAAGCTACGCAAACTTGTGTGCCAAGCTACTTGCGCGGCAAGTAGTTTGGGCCACAAGTTATATTTTTTCTAAATCTACTAAAATTAGATATTAAGGGTAGATCTGAAATACTTAGTATTTGATTGTCCCTAGAATTCTAATATTATTAATTAACTAGAGTCCTAATGGATTTAGGTAATTGACTACTAGTAGGATTACAACTCCTTATTTCCACCCTATAAATATGTGATTCATGATCAAAATTTATTAACCTATTCCAACACATTAAATTCAAGGGAGAATTTAATAGTTGCCTATCACCATTGTGAGTTTCCCGAGTGCACATAAAACCTTAGAGAATATTCTAGTTGGTTGAATCTAAGGCGGATACGAACGTGTTGTGGACTATCTATGGAGGGGCGACATTTGGAGTCTTATACTTGTTCTTGTTCGGTTCGGGAGCAGCTAGGGAAGGCACGCATCACATAGTATGTATACTAAATTATGCTAATTGACTATGTGGCAATTAATTTGGATTCCTGGCTTTGTGGTTTTTCCGCATGAATTATATTGTTTATATTATTCATAACCTCACAGTGGTATCACGAGCCTCTAATTAATTCCATAATCAATTATAGTTAAGATTGATTAAATTTTATAAATTTGCAATGAATTAAAGGGTGATTAATTTCGTGTATGTAATTAATTGCAAATTCGTGCGATTATTTGATTATATGTTCGCAGGATTTTTCGGCAGTTTTGTCAATAATGGTCAAAATCTTATGTTTTTATAGTGAATTTCGCATGTAAACGACGTTTTAAAATTTTGACAAAAATCAAAGATTTGACGCCGAACCCAGAATTCCCAAATTCGAAGCCTAAGTATGACTTTCCGGAGGTTTTAGTTTTTCGAATGCAAAATTTGTAATTTTTATGATGTTAAATTAAATATTTGCGAATCTTGTATGTAAATCTTGAATCTATGATTGACCTACTGTATATGTTTAACAATTTTAAGGCCTAATCTTATTAATTATACAACCTAATTTGTAATTATAATTAATTTGTTGAATTTCAAATAATTTAGAATTTTTTTTTGAATTTCATAATTAATTGATAATTTAATTCGGATCCTTTTATTGAAAACCACCATAAAATTTGTTAAAATTGAAAAGTTTTAAAATTTTATGACCTAGATTTTAATCCCTAAGCATATATGTAATCAGAAATTAATTTGAATAATAATTTTTTGATTTTTTCGCCTAAATTTAGTGAAATTAATAAAAATTATTAATTTGTCGTTAAATTTAAGTATAAAAGTTATTAATTTTTTATAAAACGATCATAAATCTTGCACGCACGAAGGAATGGAAGCTAGTGTTACCCTTAAGGGGTGTTGCATAGTGCGGGCATGCGACGACGAGCAAGGGAGCTCGTCGCCCCTGCGGTACGAAGCAATGAGCAAGCACGAGCATGCACGACAGGCACGGGCTTGTGCAGTGTGTTGTGCGGGTGATCGAGCAAGGCGACAATGCATCGTAGCTCAAGGCACGAGGCAAGGCAACAGCACAACGAGCATGGGAGCTCGTGTGCCGCTGCGCAAGCCCCTGCCCAGCGCGCAGCAGCAAGCACATCACATGGCTGGTGCGTTGCTGTGGTGCGTGACTTGGCCAGCAACGAAGCACGCCATGGGCGCTTCCTTGTGCACGCGGCCCATGGGCGCTGCGACGTGGCTGCTTGGGCGAGGCGTGGGCTTCGGCCTACGGCCTTGCCTTGGCACTTTGGGATGTTTTGTTTATGTTTCGGTTGAAAACGATTTTAATTTAACTTAATTTCCTAATTTAATTTTTTCTCGGAATTTAATTTTGATTAATTTAATTATTATAAATTATTTTATACTAATTATTTTAATAAAATTAAAACCTTGATAAAATTTAATTAATTATTTTAATCAACTGAAAATATAATTAAGGGATTTAAATATTATTTTATATGAGCTTTAAATTTTAATTAAATTTCTAAGTTTCTGGTTGGACTAGGAAATACAATATTATGTTTAATATTTGTATAGCATGTAAATTCTTGGTTTTAGTGGGAGCTTTTAGTCATTAAACTCTTGATTAGGTCTACATTCCTTTAAGGTTAAAACAACTCGATTAGAATTAATAAGGATTGAATAATTTGTAGATTATTGGAAGCCTTGATTAGTTGCTGCAAATGTTTATGTGATGCATGATTTTTTCTACTAACTTGCTATGTGGTCCATTCACTGATAAATGAATGGGTGAATGGTATATTGTAAATGTACTGTTTCGCAGGTTATGGAAAGTGACTAGTATGGCCCAAATAGGATAGAAAACATGGTATGCGTACCATTAATTTGAATGTAAAATTTATCTAATGCACCAAAGTTTTTATTTTAAATATGGTCTGCGTACCATCAAATAGTTGTAAATTAATTTTAATTATAGCATATCCTGTTTGAAGAAAATGGCGCCTCCCATGATGAAATTCAAGACGGAGTTTCCAATCCATTTTCAAAGACGGAGTTTGAAGTTGAAGTTTCAAGATGAAGTCGGGCCATACTAGATCACATTTAGATCTTATGCATGCTTTAAGTTATTTATTGCTTTAAATATGTCTTAATTATGCATGAGATTATGGCTTGATTATGTTGCATGATTAAGGATTTTAGTTTACTTAAAATCTAACCAACATAGTAAGAGCCTTAAGTTCCAAACTTTAAAAATTGAGTTAAAAGGTGTCATTCCGAAATAACACTTACTTGGATAACCTTTACATCAATCTAAGTAATAGTTTTCCGCCATAGTGAGGTGTTACTTGTTGATTCTAAAGGGGTAGGGTACACAAATAATTGTGAGTACATGTTAGTTTTGGTGAAACTCAACGATATAAGTAAGGAGTCCTTTTATGTCGTGGCAAATGAGATAGGTTTACCTAATAAGTTCTTAGACGTACCTATCAACCAAGAGTAGTTTCTAGACTATTAGCAAAGCATTTGCTTACCTAAAATATTGTAGAATTGAGTCTAAACAAAAAATGTGCTTAATTCTTCAATGATTTAAGGATCTTGGATTCATTTTATTCACACCTGTCAGAACAATAAATTCGAATAAAATGCCAATGACTTGTTTAAATTGCATGATTGCTTTAATTTTCAAGTTATTACTCATGATAAATGTTTAGACTTTGCATGCTTCAATGTTTGTTTTAATTATTGTTTATAATTAAATATCTTGCACTGCAGTAAATCCTTTTAGAAAGGTAACAGTTAGTTTCCTCGATTGGTAGTGAATCCAAGAACGATTCACGGAAATGAGAGAAAGTGAGCAATTTAAAATGTACGTTTCTTTTAGCGACTTTTATGGTTGTTTTCGAGTATCAAAGTCGAATGAAAAACCAATTGGTGCTTGTGAATTCAAAATACAATGTAGTTTTGAGATCATAAAGAATAGAGTTTAAACGCTCAGCTTTACCAATGGTTAACAACTTAATATCTTAGTCCATTTAATTCTCGAATGAGTCTAGTCCCTAGACATTAGAATAGATCGATGCTTAGAGAACTTTAGAAGCTTATGGTAAGATCATCTAGTTGAAACAGAATATTCAACATAAATAAAATGGTAAGAACTTTGTTGGAGTGACATTGGACATGTCTAACAAAGTATAAAAGTCAACACTAAAGAATTTAATTCTTAAGACTATAAGAACGGGTACAAGAAATAGGAAAACAAGGAACAAATGAAAGGAATTTACGATTTCGTTTCTACCTATAAGTTTATGTTAAAAGAGAAATGACCTAGCAATCAAACTTCCTTGGTATCATATACCGCTTGAGGTTCTTACTTCGGTAAAAAAAACTCAAACAATGGAAGCTAGGCTACACTAATGACCTGCAAGTGGGAAATGAAGCATGGCATTGCTACATTAGTTGTGGGGTCATCTATTTTGTTTTAAGTCCTTCCAAGGCTGGAACTTAATGGCTATTTTGTTCCATAGTCAACATACCTAAATTTCTGTTTTCAAACACAGAAAGACTCACATTCAAGAAAAACAAAAACAATGTTTGTTTGTTTATTTGAATGAAATGGTCATTTACGTGTTGAGTCATGTATGCTTGATTAAAACAAACAACTCTTTAACAATAAGAACTTTACTAGGTTCAAATAAATCTCTTGATTTGAGTTCCACAAACCTTTAGCATTGTTGCTTAGACCATGTCAACAAGTTAACATTCAAAAGCTCTATTTTGATGTACTTTTGAAAGTAGATTGATTTCTAGATCAATTCAAGACAGGCTAGTCTTACTTGTTGAAAGTAACAAAAGATATGAACTATTGTTAGAACGCCTAGACAATAGAGTTCAAAGATAAAGAAAGATTTTATGACTTTATTATTTCACCTAGATTTTAGTGAATATTGGTTTATTTACTCAATGGGATATAAATTTGAATCTGTTTGGCTAGTTTAAAGATTCATAGAAAAGTATAAAAACGTCCACTTGGCAAGAAATCATAAAGATCTAGGTTAGATCATGTTGATGGTTACTTATACCAAGAATGATCATCAATGATTGTGTGTTGTAATTTCACAATCTAGCTTCATAAGTTATGGTTTATCTAAATTGGAATGATTGAAGTCAATTAGTACTTCATTCGATCAATGATGAATCATATAGATTTTTCTTATAATTTCTAAACAAAATGCTCAACTACCACCAAACTAAACCAAATTCGTCAAAGCTATTGAAAAGTAATTTCAGAATATCTTTTCAATAATATATCTAAAGAGTTGCTAAACTCAGTGGGAGCTTAGTGTTTGTTATTCGACAAACTAAGGCCCAAGCATAGATATATGTTTCATTGTGATTTATTCAAATGAGACACAAGGGTAATATTTCTACCACGAATTTTTGAGAACATAATGATTGTTTGCTCGAAATAGTGTCCTTTTGGAGATTCGTTTTCAAAATGACAAGTGGGAGAAAATAGACCTCGAAAGTATTCGAGGCGAACAACAAACATAAACGGACATTCCGGAGGCTTTTAGAAGTTCTTCAGAAAATCCGAACACTTATTCTTTAAGGACTTTAGAAGTGGCTTTAAAGATTAGACATCTCATAGAAGACTTTACAAGTGCTTCAACGAGAACAGAATATTCAAAGGACTTTCAAGTGTCTGTTGATATTCTATTGTTTGATGTTCTATACCCATGTAGGCATAGAGTTCAGGTTACTGAAGCTATGAGATTCTTCTATTAGACAGTGAAGAAACCTAAAACTTGCAGTCAAACTATTATCATGAAGATTAATGAGTTTGTGACTTGTAAGAAAGCTATGACAAAACCTAGATTCCCTAAAATGGTTAGAGGCCATATATAGACTCAATGTTTTAAATGGTTAGAGGCATAAAACATACTCAATGTTTTGATGACAATTGAAATTTTGTTGATTTGCAAGAATAGGTTAACACATATTGGTTGCAAATTGATTTTAAGGATAAAAACCATCAAACATGGAATTGTGTTCACACACAAAGCTACATTAGTTGCTAAAGGTATCAAGCAAATTCATGGTGTGAATTGTGTTGAAACCTCATGCAAAATCATAATGCTCTAGTCTATAAATTAAGCAATGATTGTATATTGGTACATATGGCAATTGGATGAGAAAACGTATTCCTCAATCAAATGTTGGAAGAAACTATGTATATGGTATTTCATAGGGTTTGTGGATCCAAATAATGCTTGAAAAGGAAAGCTAGCTTATAAAATCTAAGTAAAGGTTTAAGCAAGCAATTGGGAATTGGAACTGTATTTTAGTGAAGCTAATAAGTATTTTAGTTTCATAAAATGTACATGATTCTTATAGATGTATAAGAATTTTAGTGGGAGTACGTAAAACTTAATTGGTCCTATGTGTATCACACACATATCTCTCTATTGTGAAATAACATTCAAATGCTAATGACTTAGATTTGAAATTATTCATCAATGATGGACCAAGGAGAAACTTAGTACATACTGGTTAATAAGATCTATTTACAAAGATCTTAGAATATTATTTTGGATTAAGTAATGGCATTTACTAAATCAGACACGAAAGACTCCATTGGAGATATTCGATCCATGTGAATAAATCTAAGTAAAGAATGTTTGAACTATGTATAAGCATTTACTAAGTTAAACATCAAAGGATCTAAATGAGATTCTTAACCTATATTATATGTCAAAGAATTTAGCTGGAATTAGTATCTACTGAAACTAGATGAGCTAAAGTTACATGAATAGAATTCAATTGAGAATTATTCTGCAAAAGAGTTTATCATGTATGATATAATATAAGGATCGCCAAAAATGTATCGTATAGCTTTAGGCATAACGAACATATACCAATCTCTATTGGTCTAAGTAAAGATCAAGTAGATTGAGATCAATAAAACTTATGGCACTTGAAAAGGTACATAGGATTAGTTCTTGATTCAAGGAAATGAAGATAAGCTAAATATTGATGCTACACGCATAAACACTGGCAAAGGATCAAGCAAGATCCCTTTAATTTGGAGTTAACCATTGGCAAAAACGAGTCGCAGAGCACCGTGTTTTGAAATGGAAACATGGATTTAAGACCATGCATGAGTTGTTGCGTGGAAAATTAAATATTAATTTCTATGTTCTAAGATACAGCTGGAAAGTCTTCCACATATCCGTGAACTGCTTGGATAAGAAAATCCAAACAAAGCATCACTAGCAACCTATACAGTTGAAGTAAAAGTAATTATTGCCTAAGAATCAATGAAACAAGAGTTGTTTATGCTAAATAGTTCTTCACTGAACTTGGGTAGATCACATGTCTGCTGGCTTAATGGTTCTTCATTGCAAAATGCGTAGAACCACTCTTGAAGCAAGAAAGACTAGATCACAAAATAAACATACTCAAAAGATCTGATCATCCTATCTCGAAAGGCATTCGATGAAAAGGATATTTAGATTGGCAAAGCATGATAACTAAACCTATGCAACGAGTGAGAAACAACTCTCACATTGTGGCACTGGAAATCAAGCATAGTTTTGAATTCCATTAATCTTGTTAAAGATGGATTCGAGGCCCAAAGTTGTAAAACACTGGGGTTGAACATTTATCATATATGAAATGTATTTTCATATTCCATTTAATCTTGCTTTGGTATTAAATGATGAGTCCTGTCAATTTGACAATATATTCAAGATAGACTGTCAGGACCAGTCATGTGACTAATAAATGTCTATCAAGTGAACTTGAATGTCAAAAGTTGAAAAAGGTCCCTGGTCGGAAGTTTTCTATAAAGGTTGAAGCATAGAAAACTCTAGACGACTAGAATGCAAGATGACTAGTAGTTCTGTTTCTTGAACTATTTGGACATGGCAATGTCGCAATCATTTGTATGGATACTTACTTGAAAAGATTAGTATCGGACATACCTATGAAACTTTACTGTAAAAGGTAAAAATCTGTCATAAGTAAATTTCATTACATTATTAGACAATAATCCTCAATACCTGAGTGATTTTAGATTACTTGTTTGAGAACTGGTTACTTTGACGTTGTCAAGCGTCGCACCGTAAAAGGAGACTATAACGGCAACGCTCGCGTAATCACCTATCAAACGAAGTTTAACGTCAAGATCACAAGATTGAGATTGTCCTACCATAAATCGGGATGAGATGCTGAAAGTTGTACAAGGCCACTCGGAGAGCTAGAAACTGAAAAATGCATGGTTGTGCTCAGATGAATCATAGGCTATGATTATCTGTTTATTTGATCAGTTAAACTCTGAAACCGAGAAATACCTCTGGACATAATAAGGATGACTACTCTTACCTTATGTTCATGAGCAGGCATCAAGCGACAATGGAATTAGGAAATGCACACTTGTCCCTAAGGACAAGTGGGAGACTGAAGGAAATAATACCCTTGGTCCAAGTATGCATTCAATGCTAAGTCTAATAAATACGGCTCAGTATTAATTAAACAAGTTAATAAATTCAGTGAGATCAAGTGAGCTGAATGCCTAGCTAGAGGACGCTTCAGTTCAAGTGGAATTAATAATATTAATCCACAACTTACTCTTGACTGAACCCGTAGGGTCACACAAATAGTACGTGAAGGGATCAAGTATTTAAGTGAATATATTATTCACTAAGTACTCCATTTATGAACATTCGGAAACGACGGATCTCGGTTCCAGTGGGAGCTAAAATCGTCAAAAGGCAGAATAAAGAATACTCCGGAAATGATGATATTTCCGTAAACAGAAATATGGATCATGACGGAAATATAAATATTATCCAAGTCGTAGATGTTGCCGGAAATGGAAACATGGTTCATATCGGAAAATATTATCGGAAATAGAAATATTGTCGGAAAAGGAAATTATTTCCGGAATCGAAAATATTAACGGAAACGTAAATAATTGTTCGAATCGGAAATGAATTCCGGAATCGGAAAACGAATCGGAAGCGCGACGTGCGAATGCTCGACAAACGAGCTTGCGAGACGCAAGGCCCAGCGCAAGCGCCAGGCCCAGCGCCAAGCAAGCCCGCGCAGAACAAGCATGCTTGGGCCAAGCAAGTTAGAAGCGCCCAGCGCATGGGGCGCATGCTGTTGCTGGACGCTAAGCACGTATGGGCCGAGCAAGTTAGCAGCCCATCGCATGGGCCGCGTGCTGTTGCTGGACGCCAATCACATCGTAACAATGTGGGCTTAGGCCACACGCTGCAAGGCCTTGGCCGGCCGGTTGCTTGCAAGCTAAGCAAACTTGTGTGCCAAGATACTTGCGCGACAAGTAGTTTGGGCCACAAGTTATAGTTTTCCTAAATCTACTAAAATTAGATATTAAGGGTAGATCTGAAATACTTAGTATTTGATTCTCCCTAGAATTCTAATATTATTAATTAACTAGAGTCCTAATGGATTTAGTTAATTGATACCTAGTAGGATTACAACTCCTTATTTCCACCATATAAATATGTGATTCATGATCACAATTTATTAACCTATTCCAACACATTAAATTCAAGGGAGAATTTAATACTTGCCTATTACCATTGTGAGTTTCCCGAATGCACATAAAACCTTAGAGAATATTCTAGTTGGTTGAATCTAGGCAGATCCGAACGTGTTGTGGACTATCTATGGAGGGGCGACATTTGGAGCCCTATACTTGTTCTTGTTCGGTTCGGGAGCAACTAGGGAAGGCACGCATCACATAGTATGTATAATAAATTATGCTAATTGACTATGTGGCAATTAATTTTGATTCCTGGCTTTATGGTTTTTCCGCATGAATTATATTATTTATATTATTCATAACCTAACAACTTTCTCCTCTATCCTAACTACTTCTGGGGGCTGATACACATCTTTGAAACTTGCCATGATCAATTTAGAAACCCCATCATGCCCTTCTACCCATGTCTCATCTTCCTATTTTAAAGAGTAAGGATCTAATTCTTTGATTTCCGCTGTTTTACTCTTCTATAAAGCATTGGAGTATTAGACTCTCCAAAACGAATCCAATTTTCTTTCATTCATTGTCTCCTGTAAGAAAAACCCAATTCACATCTTGGCTTCCAATCATTAACACATTCCACATAAGTCCTCCCTTGTGAAATACTGGTGACATCCTCCGCTGATTGGAGAATACATTGAGTAACACGTCTCCAGTTGATACCCCAAACTCTTTTGTGCTGGATGCACCATTTCTGAAGAGCCGCTCTCACTAACCTTTGCTTTTTTCCCAAAACAAAAGAGTATGAATCTTGAATTTGAAACTCCCATATATCATTCACTATCTTACTTATTTCTTCAAAGTCTAGACACCAACTTTTCAATTGATATGGTCTTCGATTTCTCAATTACAAGATTAGAATCATACCATATCATCGCGTGATCCGAGCATGTTAAAGGTTCATTCACGAGTCTCCCATTAGGGAATTTATCAAACCATAATGGGGTTACATAAGCCCTATCCAGCCTTTCCATGATCAAGTTTTCATCTCTTTTATTGGACTATGTAAAACGTGGTCCAAAAAACATCACTTCTTGATTGTGCTATATTTAGGAAAAGGCCGGAAGAAGTATGTTATATTGGTAGTAGTTTATTCTGTGTTAGATAAGAGTTCATCCAGGAAAGCTCGTGATGTTGTAATTAATTAAGTATCAATGTAATGTAGGAAGTTCTTATGATAGTTTTGAGGAATTGTTTCTAGCATGTTTCCTAACTAGAGAAATTAAATGAAATTATAATCTTAATTATTTAGAAATATCTCGACTATGCATGCAGTGACAAATCCCTAAACTTCATATACGGTATGTACATATTGCTCAAAATAAAATTCTAATAATTATAATACCCACACATGTCATAGAAGCGTGCACTCATAAATTTAGCTTGTTATAAGCTACAACTATGTAACAGTAGATTTTAATGTCCTCCGTTTTTTTAGTGGGAATGAGCCACAAGGGAGGGGATGAGAATCGATCTCAGAATCATCTGGAACCGGGATGGAAGCTCTAACCAACTAAGCATTCCCTCACTCTCAATGTCTTCCTATAAATACACTCCATCTCTTTCTTTTTAAATGCATCACTTAAACCGTCACACTTGCCATTGCATCATTATGACCATTAATCATCTTTAACCTATTTCTAAAAATTATAAAAAGTTGTTATGATAAAAAATATGAATTGTGACTAATCAAACACCATTTTACATAATACATTTGATTTTTAAATTACATTAGTAAAATATCAAAGTCAAAGTTAGTACATGAATAATGTATATGTTATAGTGATACATTTAAAAAGAAATGGAGAGAATAGATATATAATAATTATGTTTGTAAATGTAAACATCTTCATGTAGCTTTTTACAGAGATAGGGATATACACTTCTTAACTTGCAAATAAGAATAATAAACTACTTTTGATGTAAACAATTAAGAAACTGGGTCTTTTATATTATAAAAAAAGACCTTAATTAATTAATATGAGTAGTAAAAATTATAATTGTACGTCGAGCCAATACGTGCATAGCACGTGCTATTGACTAGTAAGTAATATAAATTGCCGACCGCCAAAACACATCAATAATACTTGCTCTATGGCCCGATTCGGAGATAACCCCATAAAGAAGTAGTAGATCCAGGAATTCATAAAGGCCGGGCCGGGGTCCTATTTTTTACTTTTTTTTTATTTTCTTATGCAATATCTTTTTTTTTAGGGGAAAGCTGAGCTAATGCATTAATTTAGGGACAAAGTGTCCGAGAATACATAAGGTGCAACCTCCATAGGACAATGATTGACCCATACTTGCTCTACACCAAAAGGTACTAGCTTAGCAAGGTGGTGTGCAACAAAATTGCCACCCCTTTTAACATAAGACCAACTAAAAGAGTTAAAAGCACAACTTAAGGATAAAATATCTTCAAGAACACCATCAAAATCAGGAAAGTACACAGCAGCCTTAGAGAGTCGATTGATAAGAACTTCACAGTTAGATTCCAAAATCACGTCTTCGTACCCGTACTTCCTTGCCAGCTTGACTGCCATGATTAAGACCCTCCCTTCTGCCACTTCGGGAGGCCACCAAGAATTCACCCTTCATGAGGATGCAAACAAGACTTTACCTTCGTGGCTTCTGGCGATCGCTCCCATGCCAACCCAACCCTCAACCACCAAAGATGCATAAACATTTACCTTTATTGTCCCATTGGGAGGTGTAACGCATGTGTTTTTGCTTCTGACATGCTTAGATGGGGCTCGCTAGTAGATACTCTTACCATACTTACCATGCTCCTCAACTAATCTTTCAACCCTTGCTAGAAAGACATTGTTTGGTGTGGTTTTTCCATCAAAGACTTTACCATTCCGTTCACCCCATATTACCCACGCAAGGTATGTTGCTCGTTGAGTGACACGTACATCCGCTGCCTTCCATTTCACTATCAACTCACACATATCTTCCCCTCTATCTATCAAAAGAGACGCACAACCACTCTCCTCCTATAGTTCTTGCACACGTTCGCAGTCAAAAATAGCATGGGAGCTCGACTCATCTGCCCCTCCGCACCATGGACAATAAACAGCATCCAACATGTGTCGTGTCTTCAGAAGCAGTCTAGTAGGCAATGTATTAGTGCAAAGTCTCCAAAAAAAGTGGCGTACCTTTAGGGAAGCATCCATACCCCATATTACAACCCAGGCAAGGTGAAGAGCGTCAAAATTACATCCATTACTAAGCATATACGACGTTTTTATGGAGTACAAACCATCATTTGAGAAAGCCCAAGTGAGAATATCTTTCGGGCCTCTCAAACTTAGAGGGATAGATAAGATGCATTTTTGGTCTCTGGCATTAAAAACACTAGCAATTAATTCTGCATCCCATTCCATAGTTGACAAATCCACCAAGTCACTCACATTCGTAATACCTTCTACTGCACTACTAGTCACAAAACTACCCTCGTCATCCGCTACCCAGGGGTCCTTCCATACATTAACACTTGAGCCATTGCCAATCCGCCAAATGAGTCCCTCCTTTAGAAGAGACTTTGAGCTCCACACACTTCGCCATGAGAAGCTGCCATTATAGACTACAAACGCATCCAGAAAAACACTATTGAGGTAATACTTTGCCTTCATTACTCTTTCGAGCAACGACCCTTCTTTATGGACTAGTCTCCATGCTTGCCTACCAAGTAAGGCATCATTGAATACTGCCAAATCCTTAAAACCCATCCCGCCTACACACTTGGGGCTACACATTGCATCCCAACTCTTCCAATGAACTTTCCTTTGTGTTCCTGTCTGACCCTAGAAATATCGGGCCATTACCGATCCAATGTCATGAATTACCGAACAAGGAAATTTATAAACCCCCATCAAATAAGTTGGAATAGCTTGGATGACGGATTTATTTCCCTGCACTTGAAAGTAACTTCTCTTGCCAACCCTGCAACTTCTTCCATATTCTGTCCTTTAGTGCTCCAAAAATAGCCTTTTTTGATCTCCCGGGAACGGTGGGAATGCCTAAATATTTAACATGTTTGTCAACTTGCCGCATATTTAGGATTCTCATCAACTCTTGTTTCAGTACTAACCCCTCTGCTTAACTTTCGACTTTTCATATTAATTTTCTGACCGGATGCTACTTCATATGTGTTGAGTATATCAACTATAACTTCGCATTCTTGTCGGTTTTCTCTAGAAAAGAGTAAACTATCATCAGCAAACAAAAGATGTGAGATTTCCGGGCCACTCCGGCTCGCTTTGGCACCATGTAATTTCCGCTCCTGCACTTTATTTTGTAACATGTGAGAAAAAGCATCAGCAACCAAAATAAACAGATAAGGAGACAAAGGGTCTCCTTGGCGCAGTCCCCGGGAAGGAGACACTGCCCCATAGACTTTCCCATTAATAATGAAAGAGTATGTTACAGTCGAAACAAAATCCATAATCAAGTTGACCCATCTTCCGTCAAAATCCATCGTGAGAAGAAGCTTTCTCAGAAATCCCCACTCCACTCCATCATAGGCTTTACTCATATCAAGCTTCAAATCTACCGTCCCTCTCCTACTACTACTCCTTTTCTTCATAGTATGAAATAATTCAAGGGCAATGAGAGAATTATCAGTAATAAGTCGACCCGGGACAAAGGCACTTTTATTCCCCGACATCGTTGTAGGAAGGATAGATTTTAATCTGAGAACGAGCACCTTAGAGGCCAATTTATATAACACATAGCACAAGCTTATCGGTCGAAATTCTAACATTAGAGTAGGTTCTTTCACCTTAGGAATCAGGGAAACATTAGTCTTATTCACAAGGATAGGGGAGAGATTACCATTTAAAATATTACTCACAAAATTTGCTACATCATCCCCGACAATATGCCAAAATCTTTGATAAATACGGCGTGCATACCATCTGCATTTGTTGGAGAGCCGCATAAATTTCTTCTTTCTTGTACGGCTTCAGTAGCTCTACATTATGATCATCCAAAAAGGATTTTTGCACATGTTGGAGTACCACCTGCATATTTGAGTCAGTAGGCTTTGAAGAATCAAATAAGTCAGTATAGTAACTTGAAACAATATTTTCTATTTTCTCTTCATCACCCTGCCAGACGCCATCACCATCAAAAAGGCCCGTGATTGTATTTCTCTTTTTACGTTGCGACGCCTTATGGTGAAAATAGCTTGTGTTACGATCTTCGTCCCGGACCTCTAACACACGGTAACATAAGTACCAATATGCTTCAGGCTTACAATGTAGGTCGTCTAATATTTTCTCGAGCTCCGAACATTGAAGACAAATCTCATCTGAAATATCACGTTGTTGTGCTATTTTAAGGGCCCTCTCCGTTTTTTCAATTTGTTTACCCAGGTCATCAAACTTTTCTTTGCTCCACGTTACCGGGCTACTACCAACAGACTCCAATTTCCTCACTATATCTGTCCCTCCCACTGACTCCCAAGCATTCTTCACAACAGACTCGCATGATTCGTCTAGTAACCAAGCAGTCTCGAACTTGAAGATTTTTCCCCTCCTACGCTTTCTCTTCGGATGTTCTTTAGTCCGGACCACTATAGGAGTATGGTCCGATCTGTAATGTAAGAGGTGCTCAACTGTTGCATTGGGATACAATTGACACCATGAGGGAGAGGCTAAATAGCGATCGAGCCTCTTCCTAACTCTTGTGCTGACAGTTTTTCCTCGTTCCCATGTCCACCATTGCCCCATAAAGCCAAGGTCCCACAATTGTTTACCACTTCTCTGAAATTCGGAATTTCCCTTTTCTCTCTTTCTGACCCACCCTCCTTCTCTTCATATGATAAGAGCTCATTGAATTCACCACCAAAAATAATCGGTATTGAAACTCCTTCACATAAGTGTTGGACTAAACGCCAAGTACGATGTTTGTTCCCCGATTCCAGTCATCCATACATCCCTACAAGGCGCCACTTCTCACCCCCTTTAGTAACATTTTCACAAATATGGTTTTGGGAAAAAAATATCAACTGGAAATCCACCATATCATTCTTCAAAAACAAGCAAATCGCTCCTGACTTACCCCGGCTCGAAACACCAAAAGCGTTTGAGAAACCAATCCTCCCTTTCAACCCTTCAACCACATCTTTACTGATTTTAGTTTCCGAAAGGAACATTAAATCAGGGGAAACATCAATACTCCATCGACTGAGTCTATGAACTGACCAAGGGTTGCCCACCCCTCGGCAGTTCCAGCATAGTAGACTCATTGGGACTGGCGGGGTTGGTCATTGCCAACCACCGCCAATAGAGAGTTCTCCGAAGTAGTTTGGGCGTTATTTTTCGAATGTTTCCCAACTCCTTCTAAGCTATCATCAATGTCCATGTTAACAACTTCCACATTCCATTTTTGAGCCTTGCCAGACCCTTCTACCAAACTAGTCGTCCCTTTCGCAACCTTTGTTATCCTTTTCCAACTCTTTCCCGCAACTTGAGCTTGAGAACCTGAACAACCCACAACCCAATATTCTATTTTGCCCCCTTTTATTAAGAGAAAACAGGGAATGTTACTATGTTAGGTAGCAGAATTTATTAAAAAGTATAATAAAATCATGCATCGAAGATTTAGCAATTGTTTGTGGGCTTAATAGCAATAGAAATCAACATGTTAGTCCAAATTACAACAATAATTTATAGCTATTCATTTCAAAGAAAAAAAATATTACGAGCGATACGACGAGCTTTTATAGTTAAAAGACATGTGATTCATAACAATTACACTTGACGAATAGCATAAAGAATGACAAAACTACCCTTATTCTTAAAAAAAATGGTTGCATTTTTTTCGATGCTTATGAGGACTATATTGTGTTTTTATATAATTAGCTAGACCCCTAAAAAATTCATTGAGATTAACCGATATAAAATATAAAATATTGTTAAGATAGATAGAATTAGAGTAATTAGAGTTACACTATACTACTAATACTAATATCCTAATATATATAAATTAGGATTATTTGATAGACTAGAATTAGGAGAACATTGTGTATATTATATATACAACCGTATATTAATGAGAATAAGTAGGTTTTGAATTATATTTGACATGGTATTAGAGCCGATTAAATATCTGTGTTTTTTTAACATGGCTACGGCTTTAAGGATCCAAGGAAATTTACCTAAATAATTATTGGTGGGGGGGGGGGGGAATGTGTCCTAGCTAGCGGCATGTCACTTGATTAATAGGACACCTACACCTATTCTTGGCAATAAAGCTCAGTATGAAATGTTATTTGGGAAATCACCATCATATACAACTTGTGTGTTTGGGTGTCTTTGTTATGCACATAATCAACATAGTAAGGGAGATAAGTTTGAGTCTCGGGTAAGAAAATGTGTGTTTCTTGGATATTCGTTTGGAAAGAAAAGGTGACGATTATTCGACTTAGAGACAGGCGAATTTTTTGTGAGGTCATGATGTAAATTTTTATAAGGGGGTGTTCCCATATACGGAGGTATTAAGAGAGGAGAATACGGGGCTCAGAGAGGTAGCTTATGCGGGAAGTGAGGATGAGTTTGAGGCTTGACATCTCGACAATGTGCTCTCACGGGCATCTGATGATGGTGTGAGGCCTGGATTGGATGGCCTACTGCCTGGCAAGTCAAGGGAAGAAGTGTCTGGATTTGTGCATAGAGAGAGAGTGCAGTGGCGCCCATCAAGCCAAGCCTAGAAGAGGCGCGGTAAGAGGTGCTATAGTAAGTGAGCAAAGTGAGGTGCAGCACAAGACAAGGGAGGAAAGCTTTGAGGCGTTGCATAGGGCGCTGCAGGAAGCATTGTTGTCTCCTGCTCCAGCATAAAACACTATCAGTGCGAGTAAGGGCCCGCTAGCGCACAACATTGCAAGTACGAGTGAGGGGGGATCTGATGCAATAACTGCAAAGCACAGCACAACAGGGGGTGTGAGTAAATATGCAGTGGGTGAGAGTGATGGTGCAGAAGTCGAGATTGTTGGTATGTCGGAGCAGTAGAGTAGTACGGAGGAATTGGGTCGAGGACATCGTATAAATTTCCTTCATCAAAATACAGAGAATGCGTGATACATACAATACAAAAAGAAAAATAAGAATCCGCGTGCACAATCACCTGTAACATCATCCTCCTCAAGTACTCGCTATTCTATAACATATTTTGTTAATTATGAACATTTTTCTACAAAACAAAAAATTACATTGCAGCTATAACCGAGGGAAAAGCTCCAAAGTCATTCATAAATTAAGGACATGAAAAATACAGGATGGAGGGACACGATGGCAGCAGAAAATGAAGCTCTTGAGGAACAAGGTATATGGGGTTTGGAAGAATTATCCAAAGGGAAGAAAGCACTAGGGAGCAAATGGGTTTATACTGAAACAAGGGACGAAGATGGGAACTTGCTTAGACTTAAGGAAGGTTAGTATTTCTAGGAAATCACCAACATGAAGGGTTAGATTATAATGAAATGTTCGCTGCGGTGGAAAATGGAAACAGTTCGTAAAAGTTAAGAATTGGGAGTTGCACTAGATGGATGTTCATAATGTTGTCCTATATGGTGACCTGGAGGAAGAGATCTATATGTGTATTCCTCCAGGCTTTCAATCTGATAATACTAACAAAGTTTGTAGGATGAAAAAGTCTTTGTATGCATGGCTTGAAACAAGCTCCTCGGTGTTGGTTCGAGAATTGTCTACATCATTAAAACATTACGGTTTTCAACAACCGTATTCAGACTACTCCCTCTTTACAGTGTCAAAGGGTGATCTGTAATTGAGTGTGCTTATTTAGGCCCCGTTTAGCTTACCTAATTTCTCCTAATCTGGTCTGATCTGATTGGAACTTATTTTTTCTGATCTGATCTGATATGGGCTGATCTGATCTGATCCAATCTAATTTTTCAGAATTAAGTTTAAACAAAAATCTACATTTATTAATATTAAACGACTTACATGTAAAATAAATGTTACACAAATTTATAATATTGTAATTATTTATTTGACTTTGCTCATGATTTAACTATTCCTTATATTAGAGAGACCTAGACATGATCTAGATATAGGGGTTATGATCTGGACATATCAGTTAGGATCTGGATATGACCTGTACTGATCAGTTCTGATTTGGGGATGATATGTACAAATTTGGTTCTGATCTGGATATGATTTGGACAAATCAGTTCTAATATGGACATGATCAGTAAAGATCTTGACATGATTTATACAAAGAATTTTTGATCTGGACATGAACTGTAAAGACAAGTTCTGATTTGGACATGATCTGGACAGATCGCGTTTGATCGAAATAGATCGATTCAAATTTGGACATGATCTGGACATATGTGTTTTGATATGGACTTGATCTTGACAAATCAGTACAGATTTAGGCATGATCTAGATAAATCAATCTGAATATTGGGTTCTGATCTACACGTATGGGTTCTGATCTGTACAGATCGATTCTGATCTGGACATGATCTTTGTATATCAATTCTAATCTAGACATGATCTATACAGATCAATTCTGATATGAACATGATTTGTACATATCAGTTCTGATCTGGACATGATCTGTACAAAACAGTTCTGATCTGGTCATGATCTTTACAGACTAGTTTTGATCTGGACATGATCTGTACAAATCAATTCTGATATGGACATGATCTTTTCAGATCAATTCTGATCTGAACATAATCTGTACAGAGTCGACATCTAGACCATTTCTAATCTGAATACATCGATTTTGATCTTGACATGATATGTAAAAATTGTTTTTGATCTGAACATATTGGTTATGTAAGGACCGGACACGATTTGTAAGGATCGGTTATGATCTAGACAAGATCTGGACATGATTTTGACAGATTAGTTATGATTTGGATATTATGTGATAATACCGGTTCTGGTCTGGATATATAATGGTTCTGATTTGTAAAAATCAGTTCTGATATGGACATGATCTGATCATATCGTTTCTGGTCTGGACTTAATGTTTTTAATTTAGACATGATGAATTTGAATGTTTTGTTAATGTTTTTGACTTAAATAATAGATTTTAATTGCACCAACAACAACATTCTTTTTATTAAAGCAATAATAGTAATAAAATAATAGTAATAATAACAATGATACAAATAAACACCAATAATAATAATAATAATAATAATAATAATAATAATAATCGTCCATTTGCAGGTTTGGGTGTGAGTTCTTGGGCTCCCGGAGTGGCCTTGCATAATGCTGTGGAGAAGAAAAGGAAGAAGTATTCGTCCAAATGTGAGGACAACGGATACAAGTTCATCCCATTTGCGTTCTCTACATTCGGGGAGTTGGATAAGGAGGCCTTGGATACACTTTCACGTATCAAGTCTCTTTCTATTAGTCACTCCAACAATGTTAAGAGTGGGGCATTTATTTTTCATAGATTGAGCTTTTGCATTTAGAAAGGGGTGGGAGCACAGCTTGTTTCTAGACTCCCATCTAACTTTATGTAATATGTTTACACGTGATTTATAATAATAATAATAGTTATAATAATAATAATAATAATAATAATAATAATAATAATAATAATAATAATATTAATAATAATAATAATAATAATAATAATAATACGGAGTAATAATAATAATAATAATAATAATAATAATAATAATAATAATAATAATAATAATAATAATAATAATAATAATAATAATAATAATAATAATAATAATGTGGCTCTTCGGGATTCTTTATAGCGTATCGTAACTGCTTCGGTGAAGGAAATAATGCCCTTGGTCCAAGTATGCATTCTATGTTAAGTCTAATAAATGCGGTTCAGTATTAATTAACAAGTTAATAATTCAGTGAGATCAAGTGAGCTGAATGCCTAGCTAGAGGCCGCTTCAGTTCAAGTGGAATTAATGATATTAATCCACAGCTTACTCTTGACTGAACCCGTAGGGTCACACAAATAGTACGTAAACGGATCAAGTATTTAATGGCATTAAATACTCCATCTATGAATATTCGGAACCGACGGATCTTGGTTTCAGTGGGAGCTAAGATCGTCACAGGCAAGAAATGAATACTCCGGAAACGATGATATTGCCGGAAACGGAAATATGGATCGTATCGGAAATATAAATATTATCCAAGTCGTAGATGTTGCCGGAAACGGAAACATGGTACGTATCGGAAAATATTATCGGAAATGGAAATATTGCCAGAATCGGTAATATTGCCGGAAACGGAAATATTGTCAGAATCGGAAATATTACCGGAATCGGAAAATAATTCCGGAAACGGAAATATTAAATATTTGTTCGAAACGGAAATTAATTCCGGAATCGGAAATATTAAATATTGTTCGTATCGGAAATGAATTCCGGAATCGGAAAATTTAATCGGAAGCGCATCGTACGAATAAGCATCGGACGAGGCCTGCCGGACGAGGCCCAGCACGAAGCCAGGCCATCGCCCAGCAAGCCAAGCGCGCCGCACAAACAGCCACGCCAGGCCCAGCGCAAGGCCAGGCCCAGCAGGCTGCACAGCGCGCACAGCGCGCACAGCACGCGCAGCGCGCAGCGCGCGCGGGCGCTGTGTGGGCTGCTGCTCGCGCGCACGCATGGGGCCCATCGTGGCAGCCGTGCGTGTGTGTGCAAGTGTTTGTGTTCGTGCACGTTTCCTAAAACATGCAGAGTTCGGTTAATGATTAAATTCCTATTTCTATTTGATAAATTAATTAAATTAGAGTTCTTGTAGGATTCTAGGTTTAATTAATTTGTATCTGAATAGGATTTCGATTCCCTTTCCATACCCCTATAAATATGAGGCTAGGGCTCACAATTTATAACAAGTTTTCAAAGTATTCAAAGTGAGTTTTTGAGAGAAAAATCAAACACACATCTTGCTCAAATTGCCGAAATTTTCTAGTACCTTAAGGGCGATTCTAGTTGGTCAATCTTAAGGCGGATCCGGACGTGCTGTGGACTATCTACGGAGGGACGACACTTGGAGTCCTAAAGACTTGTTCTTGTTCGGTTCGGGCGCAGCTAGGGAGGGCACGCAACAAAGAGTATGCATCTAAATTATGCTATATGATTATGTGTAAATAATATGTTGTCCTGGGTTAATGGTTATTTCCGCATGATCTATGTAATGTCATATGTATCATAACCTAACAGTGGTATCACGAGCCCCTTATTATTTTCATAATCTAAATTGCATGAACATGGTTAAATATTACAAATTTGCAAGAATTAAAAGGGGTGATTAATTTTCGTAATTGTTAATTAATTGCAAATTGCGTTTATTTAATTATACGTACGCAGTTTTTCGGCAGTTTCTTCGTTACTCATCCGAATTGAGTGATTTTTGTGTCAATTCCGCATGTAAAAGGCATTCTAAAATTTTGACAAAAATAGTTTTTTTCTGCCGAACCCAGAATTCTCAAATTCGAAGCTTAACTATGACTTTTCGAAGGTTTTAGTTTTTCGAATGCAAAATTTCGTAAATTTAAGATGTTAAATTAAATATTTGCGATTCTTGTTGATAAATCTTGAATTTTTGATTGACCTACTGCATATGTTTAACAAGTTTGAATGCCTAGTCTTGTTAATTATGCAATCTAATTTGTAATTATGATTAATTTGTTGAAAATTAGAATAATTTAGAATTAATTTGATTTTCATAATTAATTGTAATTTAATTAGAAACCTATGATTAAAAACCACCATAAAAATTGTAAATTTATGATAAATTTTAAATTTTTATGACCTAGACTTGAATCCATAACTATCGGAAATCAATTGGATAATAAATTTTCGATTTTTCGCCCTAAAATTATGAAATTAATATTATTTATTAATTTGTCATTAATTTTAAATATAAATTTTAAATTTTTATGCGATTCGTTCTTAAAACTTGCACGCACGAAGCAATGGACGCTTCGTGTTACCCTTAAGGGGTGTTGTATAATGCGGGCATGCGACGACGAGCAAGGGAGCTCGTCGCCCGTGCGGCACGAATGCAATGAGCAAGGGCGTAGTGCACGAGCACAAGGCAGCAGCCCTGCCTTGTGTCGTATGCCACGAGCAATGGACGAATGGGCATGGGGGAAGGGCGAGCCAAGGCAGTCGCGTGTGGGCAGCAAGCGAGCTGCGCCACAACGCGCGCTGCCTCGCGCAAGAGCGCGCAGCCTCGCGCGCAGCGAGCGCAAGCTCGCGTGCCACGAGCGCTGCACCCAGCGTTGCTCGCGCGCACAGCGAGCGATGTCGCGCGCCCAGCGAGCGATGTCGCGCGCACAGCGAGCGATGTCGAGCGCCCAGCGAGCGATGTCGCGCGCCCAGCGAGCGATGTCGCGCGCCCAGCGAGCGATGGCTCGCACGCACAGCGAGCGATATCGCGCGCCCAGCGAGCGATGTCGCGCGCACAGCGAGCGATGGCTCGCGCGCACTGCGAGCGATGGCTCGCGTGCGACGAGCGCTGGCGCGCGCGCAGCGTGCGAGGGCTTGCGATGGAAATGCAGCAGCTATGCAACGAGCGCATGGGCTGCGCGCACATGGCCAGCGATGGCTGTGTGCGAGCGGCCCATGGGCGTGCAATGCGTAGGGTGTTTGCGTTACGATTAGATCGTTTTGAATGTTTAATTTGAAAATTTCAGTTCACGTAATTTTAATTAATTTTAAAATTAATAATTTAAATTATTTTCTTGGATTTTAATTTTGAATATTGTAATTATAATAAATGTTATTTATTCTAATTATTTTACTAAAATTAAAATCATGAATTAATTTAAATACGACTGAAATTAAATTAAACTTTTTGGATTCAATTATAAATTTATATGAGCTTTAAATTTGTATGTTTCCGGTTAGACTAGAAATACATTTTTATGTTTAAAATTAGTAAAGCATATGAATTTATTGGTTTAAGTGGGAGCGCTTTTTAGTCATAAACTCTTGATTAGGTCTACAAATCCTTAAGGTTAAAACAACTTGATTAGAATTAATAAGGACTGAATAATTGGTAGATTATTGGTGCCCTTGATTAATTGCTGCAAATGTTTACGTGATGCATAATGTGTTTTACTAACCAGCTATGTGGGCCATTCATGATAATGAATGGGTGAATGGTATATATTGTATATGTACTGTTTTGCAGGTTATGAAGTGACTAGTATGGCCCAAATAGGATAGAAAATATGGTCTGCGTACCATTAATTTGAATGTAATTGGTCTAAAGTACCAAAGTTATTTTTCAATTCAAATATGGTCTGCGAACCATCAAATAGTTGTAATTAGTTATAGCTTATCCTATTTGAAGAAAATGGTGCCTCCCACGGAGATTTTCAAGACGGACTTTGAAGTCAAAGCTTCAAGATGAAGTCGGGCCATACTAGATCACAAATATCTTATGCATGTTTTAAGTTATTTATTGCTTTTAAATATGTCTTAAAATGCATGAGATCAAAAGCTTGATTATGTTGCATGATTAAGGATTTTAGTTCACTTAAAATCTAACCAACATAGTAAGAGCCTTAAGTTCCAAACTTAAAAATTGAGTTAAAAGGTGCCATGCCAAAATATACACTTGCTTGGATATCCTTTACATCAATCTAGTAATAGTTTTCGCTCAGCGAGGTGTTACTTATTGGTCCTAAAGGGGCAAGGTACACAAATAATTGTGAGTACATGTTAGTTTTGGTGAAACTCAACGATATAAGTAAGGAGT